>NC_061122.1:160553448-160598399 GCF_002878395.1 Capsicum annuum | reverse complement strand
GGTCTTAATGGAGTTGTTTTGAACTCGAGTGTGAAAGAAATCCACAATGTGGTTGATTTTGATAGATGGGAAGCATGATGGCTCCTAATGTATATTTATATATTACTGAAATTGTTTTGTTGTGGATTGTTTTTGAAATGATCTGAGCTAAGTCTGGGAGAAATCTTTAGCACCGAGTGGGAGGTATAAAGTGACCTTACTTCCCTAGAACTACGTGCCCCCGTCGGAGTGAGCCTGTCACGCCTCAAATCTTACTGAGGCGGACTGGCACCCGTAACCAAGGAGGCCTAGGAGAACCAGCTCATAACCTTATACTTCCCATGCATATCTCTATGACAAACCAAAATTCGAGCAACATCATGTATATACAATACTTTGTCGTTGGAGCCATCACGTCTATTAACAAAAGACCACCTTGACTGTACATTAGGTCTACAAAGCCTCTAGATAATACACAGAGTTTAACTAAGGTCGGGACACACCCCGCCAACTTTATACAACACCAAAAGTGACTAGATATGACATGAAAAGCTCCGAAGCAAACTGGAGCTCACCAAAAGCAGCTAGATATCCTGGCTCCTACTTGTGTGGTGTATGAGCTAAGGTACTAGTGCCTGCAGTATGAAATGCAGGTCCCCCATGGGGGACATCAGTATGAAATATGTACTGAGTATGTAAAGCTGTAGATAATCACATATGATATAGGAGCTTAATAAAAATCAGAAACAAGTGAATAAATCGTAATAGGAGTGGACCACACTTACTAGAACTTGTGACAACCTGTACATTGTATTTATTCAATCACTTTACCTTTGTTCTTATCATCTTTGTAATCATTACTGTACTATACTGTGATCATTAGGCTGCCTCCAGTACATATCAACTGGGATCGACCCATGATAGGCTTATTCCCCTGGGATACCACCCATAAACACATAAATAGGGATCGACCCATGATAGGCTTATGCCCCTGGGATACCACCCGATAAGAGAGAACTTCCATCACTTAGTTCAATTAATCTTTGAGATTGTTATTTTGGTCACCACCGCATTTTTGATACTTTGAAACAATGATATATCAATAAGAGACATATAAATAGACCATCAATGCATTAACAATGAAGTAAGAACTCATTGGCACATCAATGAAGTGTTTTGGAGTCATCAATGCCATAACAATGAAGTAGGAACTTATTGGTATATCAATGAAACATTTTGGAGTCATTAATAGCACATGGATCTTGTTTCAGTAACCGGATACCTTCTGATATTCATTAGTGCAATAAATATGTATTGGAAAAAAAGTAAGTATTGGAATATCTTGACATCTTGTAGGGTGGAAACAAGTTCATTGGTAACGTAGGACATCATACAAAACCATTATGGATCACATGTTACTGAATAACTTTGGAAACTTTCTTAATAGAACAATTCTTCACTTTCATACAAAAGATATGGTATAAAGTATGCTTTACATACCTGACTGTCAACCTTCAATACTAGTCCCAAATGGACTTCCCGTCTTTTCAAATTAGTTATCTACAATGAACATATATAGCAATCTAGTATTAACAACCAAACATCACAATTCAATTATTTGAATTCATCAAACTAGTGGTTTAGTAAGCCTTAATTACACCATAAAGGGTGTAACTTTGACCATCTTATACTCCAATTATATTCACATGCCATGAATATTCATACAACATCCTCCAATATCAAGTTTGAATTCATTTATCCTTCCAACCAATCCATTAAACCAAATTGAGCCATAGACATAAATAATCATCTCTTCAATAGAATATCACCATATCCACCTTCCTTAACTCAACTACCATATCCACCTTCCATAACTCAATTACCATATCCACCTTCCATAATTCAATACAACCAAATCATGCAAAATAGTCCATAACTCTATTTCCATCACCTTTCAATAACAACCAATACATATAATCCTTTATCACACATATACATATGGAAAAGAACAAAGGCAAACAATATTCATACCTTAGAATTCACCTATTGATTATGCAATCCTATTTACACAAATAATAGGTGTCGTTCGAAGCTCTCAAGATGACAAACGCAGTTATCGGATTATTTGGAATTTCTATGGCTGAATCAAAAGTAATTTAAAGGTCAAATTTGGATAGGGTTTGTTCTTCTTCAATGATTGATGATGAAAATGAGTTTTTGAACTCATATACATGTATATATACACATATTCCCGTCCATACTATAATAGAAAATGACCAAAATGCCTTTAAAATTTAAATAATGTCAAATCTGTCCTTTGGTGGGCTATTTTGATTAGCTAAAGTAGATCGACCATAACTCTTTTCTCCGATATTGGATTTGGGTGAAATTGGTATCGTTGGAAGGATAATTCAAAGGGCTTTCATTTCATATAGAGTAAGACACCCAGTTCGTCCGGTACAAGGAGTTATGGTCATTTGAAGTTGACCCTAAAAATCTATTTTGATAGGATGAAGTAAAATGAGTATAACTACTAAGACGTTGGATTTGGATGAAACCAATTGCATTGGAAAGAAGACTCAAAGATATTTCTTTTCATAGGTTGCAGCTCTCCAAGTTATTTATATTAAGGGAGTTATGATCATTCAAAGTTGACCAAAAAATTTGGCTGGCCTCAGTAGTTTGTGTGCAGGAAATTTTCCTGCACATTTACTATTCCTAAATATCCTGGCCACCGTTTTATAGTTTTGAACGTGCTCTATTATATCCGAAACCTATATTTTTTGGAAATCTTTATATCGTTTGAAAGCTTATTTCAATAACCTTCACATGGAACCATCGACGGGCAAATTCCAGTATAAATAAAACAACAAAATTAATTCCATATAAATAAGACCAATACATATACTTGAATACGCCAATACACGTACTTGAATATGGGGTGTTACAGAGTCTGATGCTAATTTATATAGTGATCACTAGTTTGTGTGGATTTGATATTGATAGTCCTACTCCGATAGCAAGGATAGGACGGCTCTCCCCAACGTGGGTTGTACGTTGGACTCCATGTAGCTAACATGGTGTATGTCGATTATAGGGTCTCCCAGTGTGGGTGTGTTTCCTTGTGTCTATGGTGAATGGTGAAGTGATTTGAAAGTGGAATTGTGAAAGTTATTCTTTCAAAAGATTTAAATGATATTTACATTATGAGAATTTATATTCTTGATGAACTGAAAGTGATTGACAAATTATATGATGACTCACATGTGTTGCTGTACTTATTTCATCCTCTCATGATTATGATGATTTTCTTCGGGCTATGTGAGTCTTTCATACATCCTGCATATTTCTTATAAATATTTATGATGATGATGTTTATACAACTGCATACACCCTCATATACTCGAGTCCTTTCCATGGTACTGACCCACATCTTCGGATGTGACCTGCATTTTCTCGGAATATAGGTTTAGGTGCTCAGTTCCAGGTTCGACAGTGATTCTTTAGGCACGCTGTTCTACATCCTATGTTGTGGTGAGTCCTCATGTTCCGAGGATGTGATGTCTGATGTTGGTTTCACGAAATCGTTTACATTTGATAACTGAGTATGAGTCAGTTGGGGCATGTCTCAATGACTCACTGGTTTTATTAATTTTCTTAGAAGCTTGTCAGACTAGTATAGATGTTGGGAGTTGACAATAAGTTGTATTTTGTTATCTTTCTGAAATTCTTTTATTCTTGGACGATAATTACTCTATTAATATTTGAGGGTTATTTTTGGAGACCCCATTGATTTGTGTTGAACTGAATGAAAATGGATCAAAGGTTAGCTTGGGCCTACTCGTAGCCTTAAGCACCGTGTGACGCTCTGGGACCCATTTTCCAGGGCGTTACACCACATCTCTTCTTTTATGGGAGATTCCATCAAGAACACCAAATCATCAATATTAAACTCAAACTCCCTATGCCACACATCCGCTTAGGACTTTTGGAGACTTTGGATGGCCTTAAGTCTATCCGAAATCACCTTCACCTTTTCCATTGCTTGGTGACCAACTCGGGACTGGATGACCTATTCTCACAAACCTCAAACTGATTGCAAGATAGTGGAAAACCAATAATAAAATTCATACTAATCACTTCCCACTTTCACACAGGCAACTTAATCTCTTGAGACAAACCAGTAGGCCTCAATTTCTCTACTTTCACTTGTTGACACACCATTCACTTAACAAAATTATTTGTCATTTATCATTTCATGTTATTCCACCAATAAATCTCTTTCAAATCTTGGTACATCTTCGTTGAACCTAGATGAACAATTTACCTCGATTCATAAGCCTCATCCAAGATCCTCTCTCGAAACCCATCAACATTGAGAACACACAACCACCTGTGTATCTCAGGAAACCATCATCACCAATCTCAAAAGCCATAACCTTTTGGTGACCCACATCATCCTTGATTTTTAGCAGAATAGAATTCAAACCTGCTTCTTCTTCACCTTGGAACCAAGAGAGGACTTCACCACCTCTTGAGCATCACGCCACCATCCTAAGATTTTAAATATGAACTCCAAGATTAGCCAAACAGTTAATATCCTTTACCTACCCTCACTTCTTCTCGTCAATACAAGATAAAATCCTCATAGATAACTTACTAAGAGCATCATCAACCACATTAGCTTTACCTTGATGATAATAAAGACTCATATCATATTTCTTAAGATACTCCATCCATCTCCATTTCCTGAGATTCAACTTCTTGTGGGTGAACACATACTGTAAAATCTTACTATCTAAAAAGATGTTAACATGAGCCCCATACAGGTAACGATGCATAATTTTTAGGGTGAAAACCACAACTAATAATTCCACATTATGAGTCGAATAATTATTCTCATGCACTTTTATCTTCTTAGAAGCATATGCCACAACCATAAAGACACAACCCAATCCTACACAGGATACATCATAATAAACAACAAAGCCATCAGTACCCTCAAATAGGGTTAAAACTAGAGCAGAATTCAAATTATTTTTCAGCTTCTTAAAGCTACCCTCACAAGTGTTAGACCACAGGAATTTTACCTTTTTCTAAGTAAACTTAGTCAATGGGGAAGAAATAGAAGAAAATCTCTCCACAAACCTCCTATAATACCTAGCTAAACCCAAAAAGCTCTGAATATTATTTAGAATCATGGGTCTAGACCACTACTTAACTATCATAAGTTTTTGTGGATAACCATGATCCCTTTACTAGAAACCACATGACCCAGAAAAGTATAAACATTCAACTAGAACTCACAATTCAAAAACATAGCATACAAATGTTGATCTTTAAAGGTATGCAACAGTATATGGAGGTAATCGACATGATCTAACTCGCTCTTAGAAAAAACTAGTATGTCATCAATAAATGCAAAGATGAATAAGTCCAAAACTAATGGATAAGTTAGTTTATAAGATCCATAAACATAGTTAGGGCATTAGTCAATCCAAATAATATCACCAAATACATGAGATGACTATACCGAATTTAAAAAGTAGTCTTAGGGATATCCATCTCCCTAATATTTAATTGATAAAAACTCGACCGAAGGTCAATCTTAGAAAAATATTTTGCACCCTACATTTGGTCAAACTGTTCATCAATCCTAGAAAGAGGATACTTATTCTTCACTGTCATCTTATTCAACTAGTGGTAATCTTTACACATTCAAAGAGACCCAGCCTTCTTATACACAAAGAGCACAGAAAAACCCTATAGGGAAATACTAGGATAAATTAAACCCTTATCAAAAGATCCTTCAATTGCTCCTTAATATTTTTCAACTCAGTTGGAGCCATTCTATAAGAGGGGTAGAGATATATTAAGTTTATGAAAGAAGATCGATTGAAAAATAAATTTCCCTATTGGGTGGAACACCAAGAAGATCGTTAGGAAATACTTTAGGAATCTCAGAAATCTCAAGGACAGATGACAAGGAGGAACATTCATAATTAGAATCTTTAACATGCACATGATGATAAAGACACCCTTGGAAACCAATTATCGATCTCTAAGATATGAAATTAACCTTCCCTTATGTACTAGGGAACTACCTTTCTATTCGATCACGGGCCCTTTCGGTAATTGGAAATTGACTATTCGTGTCCTATAATTAAGAGACGCATAACACGAATAGATCCAATCTATTCCTAAAACAATATCAAAGTCTAATATCTCCAACTCTATCAAATCCATCAATATCTCCCTATCACAGATAGTTACCACACAATCCCTATAGACTATTCTAGCCACATTAGAGTCACCCACCAGGGTAGACATAGAAAAAAGATCACAAATACAATCAGGACCAAAACAAAAATGAATAGCCACATTAGTGGTCATATAAGAAAGGGTAGAGCTAGGATCTAACAGATAATACACATCACGAGAGAAAAGTTTTAGTATACTAGTAACAACTTCAGAAGATGCCTCAGAGTCCTGATAGATGACAAGAGCATAAAGACAGTTCTGATCAGTGCTAAGGCCAAAAGTAGCACCTTTTGGTGCAGGAGCTAAAGACGCAACAACTGGAACCTTATTAACCTAGTAGCAATATCGATGAAAGGATAGTTCCTCTAAATATGACCAAGTTGTTCATATTTAAAACACTTATTTCTTCTCTCATCATAAAAGCCATGATGCAATTGACCACATAACCTACAAGAAGGATCCAACAGAGATGATTAGGCCCCACTAACTTTAGATTAGGCACCTTGTTCCTTAAACCCACTATTACTCTTAAAGCGACGACCATCGAAAGGTATAGGATATGGAGCCCTAGCCATTAAATATGAATTTTTAAAATTTCTCCACGTTATATTAGACTATTTCCTACCATCTTTACCACTATTTTGCTGGCCTCTACCCTGATTAAAATACCTGGACCCCGTACTTTGCCTTCTCTTATTTCAACTTGTTTCTTCTTTTCATCTTTGACCTAATTTATGTACACCATAAGCTTAGAGATATCCATATCCCAATTAAAAAAAGAGGTCTGGCACTTTAGTACCAAATCCCGAGACAAACCTAGAGCAAACTTCCTCATCCTAGCCTCATGATAGACACTAGCTTAGGAGCATAATGGAACAAATGATGAAATTTCATGGAATACTCCTTAACAATCATCCTACCCTATTTTAGATTCAATAACTCCCTAGTTTTAGCCTCTCTAAACTCCTAAGGAAAGAAATGATCTAGAAAGGCACCTAAAAACTCATACCATAGTGTCAACTCTACATCATCACCCTTGACTGGTCCTATTCCTCATACCACTGATATACCACATCATTCAACTGATATATAACAAATTCCACATCCTCAGAGTTAGAAATATGAATAACTCAAAAGATCTTCTCCATCTCATCTATGAATCCTTAAGGATCATCCTCGACCTTAGAGTAAATAAAAATTGGAGGATTGAGCCTTATGAAATATTTGACTCGAGTAACCTCAGAGAACTAACATTCATACTAATAGGACCAAATTTTCATGACTAAGATATCACCAACTGGTCATTAGATGAATATATCAATTAAACTCAACATTAGAAATATCTCCTTAGGGCGGTGGGGTATGACACCATCATCTCAAGAAGGATTGTAGGGATCGGTGGAACTTTATGTGGGGTAGTACAATCAGGAGCTAGACCTATAGACCAGGTCTGAACTCTAATAGGACAAGTTTTGCCCAGATTGTCCTCAGGTAGGATAGAAGAAATTCCATGACCATTCGATCCATGATCTTTAATGTGAAAAAATAAAGATTAGAAGAGTTTCAAGACCATAGACTCGATAGCCCAAAAGTAAAACACAATAAACAATAACATTCCTAAATTACTCGTACCCTCTCCCTCATAAGTGTAGTGTACTACTCACATATGAAAAAAACTCTACTTGACATGGATCTATGGACACCCAATTAACAATAAACCTAGGATGTGCTACAAATTTTGTCATGACTCAAGCTGAGGCCTTGCAGTGATGGGTATCTTAAGTCCACCAACAATTGGAGACCACCCTTATTTTCCTAGCTAACATAACTTAGCATACCTGGCAATGGATGAATTTTGAACATATAATAAGGTAAATAGTATTAAGATCAAGACATCTAAAAGTGTTAATATCAATACCTAATCCATAGTAATATCCACAAAGTCACTATCCAAAAAGCAACTTACGACAGGGCATGCCCCCAGACCCTGACAATGATAATGACAGTGTAAAGGTAAAGTCTTTAATTCTAATTTATGGAAGGAAAACTGATTGAATGATCGAGTCATGGAAAGAATAGAAGCTCACCACTTTACTATAAATGACCGTCATGAGATACCCATCACTACATAGAAAAAGTAGCACTGACTTTGGATCTTTCATCATGTGAGGCTACAGCATACGAAGATGGATAATGGGGTGAGCTAGATGTAACTCAAGATAAGGATAAAATAATGTCAGTCAAAAGCTCAATTTCAAACTCACTATCCATGTCCATCTACATACATAAATATATATAATAGATACTAGGGTAGGGAACAAGGTTTATCATGTGAGTAAAACATTGTCCTGGACTTTGTAGCTCAACCATCAGAAATAGGAACCCACGAGCTATATGGTCTTAGCTCCCCTTGCTAAAATGGTCCAGTGCATATTAGCCGCATAAATTAGAGGATTCAAGGAAGACCAGGGAATGCACCTACCCCTCATCAATCTAAGATACAAATAAATATATCAATAGTGTGAACTGTGCACACGATCATAAAGACCAACCCTTACGACACAAATAAAGTTTCTTGTACAAGTCATTCAACACCCACACCTTCATGACTTAGTGACATAAATCCCCATCAAGCCCAAATAAAACAAGTTTCACATAGCCCATTTATTAGACCTGGAATTATACATTATGCACACCACATGTATCATCACACTATATGCTTGCAAGCTTATAAGTATATCATTACAATTCTTTTAACTTGGGGAAATGTCTTGACTTCCTTTATTTATTAATCAAGTAGGAGAAATATCTCAACCTCCTTTAGTTATCAACTTAAATTAGGGAAATGCCTCAACCCCTTTATTCATTAAATCAAAACATAGCTAAAAAGGCTTTCAAAATTCATATTCAATGCTTAATCAGTCATGCAATGAAATAGTATAGCTGTGTAAGTTAAAGCAAGAGACAATTCCATAATTACACAAGTGGGTAGAGGGAATACAATTGCGTAAAACCAATTTCCAAGTTTAAAACATCAATTGGGGGATTATACCAACCCCCATCCAAAATGCTCACACCCTTGCACCCTATTAGTTCAAAATAGTCAATTCAAAGCATAAATAACTCATGAAAACCATGGGAAAATAATTGAATAATCATCCATCTAAAAACCCTGAATCCATGTCAAACTCCATATTTATAACCATGCTATTACACCATTTAAAACACATGCTTTTCATTAAATAAGAGTTGGGGAAGAGTAACATGTCTTAAAGTATCACAACTATCGAGAGAAATCACCCTTGAGAACCCTAATTAACCTGCTTCTTGGAAACCCTAAGTGTTCTAAACCTTGGGGATTTAAGAAAGACTGAAAAGTTATTTTGATTTGTTTCAGAGTGATAAATATACAGTAAAGGGGTTTTAAGTCATGGGTCACGATTGGGGTAGAGGCAAAATGTCCAAAGTGCCCTTAATAAAAATACTAAACAATTATTGCCTAGTCGTTATGGGCAAATTTATGACTCGTAGAGTCACCTTAGAACTTGTGACCTCCTATAACGACCCAAAATTGTCTCCCAAGACATCACACAGTGCTTAAGGCAACAAGTAGCCCCAAGCTAACCCTTAGAGCCGATTTCTACCAATAACACTCAATTCAAGATGAAATAGACTCAAAATTCACATAGTCATATCACATGAAAGGAAGTACAGAAAAGATACTTGGTCCATATGACCATAATACAGAGAAACCTCAACAAAACCATAATACCGAATCCTCGACACATCACAAGTCTATACTAGTGTTGAAAATTAGAGAGTCATTAGGACAGGTCCCCAACTGACTCAAAATGAACTGAAGATAAAACAACAGTCTATCAAATACAGAAAATATCTGAAGATCGACCCTTGAACTATAAGGACTCACCACTGCAGAAAACATAGGCAAGGTACTCGAAGAATCACGGATGATACTGGGATTGATTACCTGAACCTATATTATAAGACAATGTAGCACATAGATATATATGTGAATTATTACTTTGGAATTTATTGAGTATGCGGGGGTGAATGCATATGTATAAAAATAGTACCGATCTTCTTTAATCAAATCATGTATGCAAAATGAGATGACTCACATGGCTAGGACAAGTATAAAATATAAAGCTAATAAATCATTTAGAATGAGGCATGCAATACAAATCTCATGAGTCATCGCTTTTTAACCTTAAAAATCAGAAATCTTCTCCTATTCCCAATACCTAAAGGCTAAGGGACTTTGGAAAATACTTTCAACTCATGCGTATGTCTCATGGAGAGTAAAACCTTCTCAATGCTCAATATTTCATGACAATTTAGAACTTATATACTTGGAATTCAGAATCATATGACTTGAAAATATACCTGAAGGCATTTCATTCACCTTAGGAAAATATTTCATTTCAAGATTTAGGGAAATCATTCTTTCTCAAATGGAAAAAGAATTCTAGTTTATGGAAACAACTTATCTCAAAGCTTTATGAAAGGTACTATAACAAGGAAAGATACCTTCATTTAGGAAAAACAACTCACATCAAGAAAATACTTTAGTTAGGGAACATCTTTGTAATTCAACCATTTAGGAAAATAGCTTATAGGAAAGGAAAATAAGTATTTAATCTCAAAGTTTGAAGGGCAAGGGAGGTTCTCGTAACCGACATAAACCATGAGAGCTACATGGAGTCCAATGTTTTGTCTAAGGAGACCCCATGTTGGGGAGAAGAATCATACTCTTGCCTGGGAGTATAACCTAGGTCTAGTAATCACTAAATGAAACTCGGCCACGGGCCCAATCATAACATCATAAACTCGGCCTCAGGCCCAATTACGGTGACTCGTAGTTTTGGGGTAAGAAATCATAGTAACTTACCCGCTCGGTGCTAAGAACTACTCCCTTTAGATTATCTGCGGTCGTCTTATTGAAATCCACTTTTAGAATAATCTCATGGTTCACCACTAACCCAATAATCAAATCGATAATCTCATATGATGAAGTGGATGATTTCAAAGCTTTTGGACATTAGGTTAATTCATTTCTCAATCATCTCAAAATACTAAAATCATGGGTGCTTATAGCACAAGAGTTCATAATTTCACAAGTCTCAAATAGGGCTAACCCATAATTCAATCTCAAGTTAAAGCTCATCAAAATCATAATATAGCATATAGATTCATAAACCATGTGGAAATCTGGGAATTTCAGCAATTTATCTCAAAATCTCAATATAGTCATATGCTTCAATATTTCAACAATGCAAATATTAGCTTCTCAAGGAGTAAAGTCATGGGGTTTATACCCAGCTGTAAATTCTCAATAAAATATGGAGAAATCATGCAATTTGACTTTTAATTCATGGGAAATATCAAGATAATTCATTTAATAATAATGGGTGAAAAACCCCAATTCAAATTCATGTAAAAACCTCATAGATTTCAGGAAATTCTTGGTATAAATAAGCCTTTTGGACTCAAGGGTGAAAGGGTTACCCTTGTCCGAAACCCCACATACCTTGAATTAGAAGCTTTGGATGAACTCTCACTTTCAAAAATCTATTCGCGCTCTTGAATGAGGGTTCTTAAGGCCCTTGACTTGGGAACATTGAATCTTCACTCAATTTAGAAAATCCATGGTGGATTCTTGAGATTCGTGGAAGAGGTTTTGGATACTTAGGGTTTTTTTGAGAGAAAACTTGAGAGAAAACTCATAGGATTCTTGCAAATGACTTTGATTTGGTGTTTGCACGATTTTATAGGCTTGGAAAAGGTCCAAAATGCCCCTTTTAGCATTTGTACAAAGCTGAAAAAATTGAATTGGGAACCCGATTTAAGGGATCACCGTGACGCGCCACTTATCACGGTGACTCACTGAAAATTGGTAAACTGGGAGTCACCGCAATGCGGAGCCATTCTATTTTCCCACTGGTTGGGACCTGGAACCTCAGCGCGACGTGCCAATATTGCAGAGATCCACTGGAATTTGACAATTGTCAAATCGACCCTCTCCGCGATGCACCAAGCACTAAAATGACACAGTTTTACGACTTGGTTTTAAATTAGCCATAACTTATTACCCCAGTATTGGATTTGGGCGAATCTTATATCGATGGAAAGCTTAACAAATTTCCCATGAGATAAAAAGTCAAAATTAGGGAAATTCTATATGGTTAACACGATAGTTACTTAGGAGTCACTCCTACATCTTTTTGGGCTGGAATTATACTTCATTCGACACGCTCTAAGGCTTAAACTATGAGGGAACTTCGCAGGATCTTACAATATCTCACCCTTGGGAACATTGATCCACGAATGTTGCTAGTTAAGCTAGGAATATAGGAAAAATGGAGTGAGCATAGCTGAAACAATTGCTAAATGGTTCAACATCTTTCTAAACTCATGAGTACTCTAGAAAAAGCAAGAACTCATACAAGGATAGATGCATACCTGAACTTTAGACTATAAGGGCTGAATTAAGAAAGAATAGTACCTTCGGATTGATCTGAACTCGCGGAAGAGGTGCGGATACTTGGCTCGCATCTTTGCTTCCGCCTCCTAAGTAGCACCTTTTACAAACTGGTTCCACCACAAAACTTTGACCAAGGGAACTTCTTTGTTCCTTAGTCTACGGATCTAAAAATCTAGGATTTCCACGGGAATCTCATCGAAGGAAAGGTTAGCTTGAATCTCACCGCGGGAGTAGCTCGAGCAGTCCACCGACAGCCGACGGGTTCGGGACTGGGACCCCCGTGCCCAGCCCTCAGAGCCAATCCTTTTCCCGAAGTTACGGATCCATTTTGCCGACTTCCCTTGCCTACATTGTTCCATCGACCAGAGGCTGTTCACCTCAACACTTCTGAAGGATCAATCACAATAGAATCACCAATATGCTTCTTAAGTTTGAAGACATGAAAAATAGGATGAACGGCGAACAACTCCGAGGACAACTCAACCTCGGAGGCCACTCTACCAACACAGCTCAAAACACGATACGGGCCAACTTAACGGGAACTAATTTTTCCCTCTTACCAAACCTCTTCACCCCTTTCATGGGTGAGATCTTCAAGTACATCAAATCACCCACCTTAAACTCAAGATCTCTCCTCCTCACATCTGCATGAGACTTTTAACAACTCTGAGCGGTCTTCAACCTTTCTCTAATCTGCTTAACTTTGTCTATAGCTTCGAACACTGCATTAGGTCTGATCGCGGCAGCTTCACCCACTTCGAACCAAGCTATGGGTGATCTACACCTCCTACCATACAAGGCGTCAAATGGTGCCATGTCGATGCTAGCATGGAAACTATTATTGTAGGAAAACTCTATCAATGGAAAATGTTCATCCTAACTACCTTTGAAATAAAGAGCGCATGCCCTCAATATATCCTCTAGGGTTTGAATGGTCCTCTCAGCCTGACCATTTGCTTGCAGGTGAAAAGATGAGCTCAAAAGAACTTGGGTGCCTAAAACCCCTCAAAAACTGATAAGTAAATTGAGTACCCCTATCCGAAATGATAGACAAGAGAACTCCATGCAGCCTGACCAACTCCTCAATATAGAATCAAGCATAATCCTCAACCGTATAAGATGTATGCACGGGCAAGAAATGTGCAGACTTAGTCAACCTATCCACAATAATCGAAATGGAATCATGGTGACTGCGCGAAAGAGGCAACCCAGTCACGAAGTCCATATTAACCATCTCCCACTTCCAAGTGGGTATACTAAACTCTTGCATCACACCACCCAGTCTTTGTACTCTACCTTAACCTATTGGTATGTTGTACACTTTGCTACAAACTCAGCTGTGTCTTTCTTCATACTGTTCCACCAATAGATCTCCCGTAAGTCGCGGTACATCTTGGTAGTGCTGGGATGAATCGAATAACGTGTGCCATGTGCTTCACCCATAATTCTCTGCCGCAAGTCATCAACATATGGGACACACAACCTACCATAAAATCTCAACACACCATCTCCCCCCTGGGAGAAAACCTCTACTTTTTGGTCCTTAACTGACTCCTTAAATTTGACCAAACTAGGATCCCTATCTTGCTTCTACTTCACTTTAGAAACTAAAAAGGATTCAGAACTACTCTGCACCAACGTTATCCCTTCCGATGAATCAAGCAATCTAACACCCAACCTGGCCAGACAATGCACATCACGCGCTAACTCTTTTTTACCTTTCTTTATATGCATAACACTTTCCATAGACAATCTGCTAAGGGCATCCGCCACTACATTGGCCTTGCCCGGGTGATACAACATACTCATATCATAATCTTTCAATAACTCCAACCACCTCCTTTGCATAAGATTTAACTCCTTCTGGGTAAACACATACTGCAGGGGCTCTTATGATCAGTAAACACATCAACGTGGATACCATAAACATAGTGTCTCCAGATTTTCAAAGCAAAGACCATAGCAGCTAACTCAAGGTTATGGGTTGGGTAGTTCTTTTCATGCGGCTTTAACTATATAGAGGCATAGGCTATATCCTTATCTCTTTGCATCAAGACACAACCCAAACCAACTCTAGAGGTATCACAATACACCATAAAACCATCGGTACCATCAGGTAAAGTCAACATAGGGGCTGAAGTGAGTCGAGTCTTCAACTCCTGAAAAATCTTCTCATAGGAATCGAACCAGTGGAATTTAACTTTTTGTTGGGTCAACCGGGTCATAGGAGACGAAATGCAAGAGACACCCTCAACAAAACGATTGTAATAGCCAGCTAGACCCAAGAAACTCCTAATGTCAGATGGAGAAATAGGTCTAAGCCAATTTTTAATGGCTTCTATCTTTTGGGGATCAACTCTAATACCCTCGACTGAAACAACATGACCCAGAAAGGCTACAGACCTTAGCCAAAATTCACACTTACTAAATTTGGGGAACAATTGGTGATCTCTAAGAGTTTGCAAGACAATTCTAAGATTAGCTGCATGATCATTCTCATCATGAGAATACACAAGGATGTCATCTATGAAAGCAATGACAAACGTATTAAGGTACTGCTTGAACACTCGATTCATGAGGTCCATGAAGGCTGTCGGGGCATTGGTTAGCCCGAAAGACATGACTAGAAACTTAAAGTGACCATAGCGGGTTCAGAAGGCTGTCTTTGGAATATTACATTCCCTCACCTTAAGTTGATGATAGCCAGATCTAAGGTCTATCTTGGAGAAACAACTTGCACTATGCAACTGATCAAACAGGTCATCAATTTTTGAAAGAGGATACTTGTTTTTTACTATGACCATATTGAGTTCATGGTAGCTAATGCACATACGCAAACATGAACTAAAAAGGTGCGCCCCAAGGATAAATACTGGGTCTAATGAAACTTTTATATAAGAGATATTTAAGTTATCCTTCAAATCCTTAAGATCTGCAGGTGCCATACGGTAGGCAGAATAGAAATAGGTCGAGTGTTGGGAAGAAGGTCAATTCTAAACTCTATCTTTCTATCGGGAGGTACCCCTGGGAGATCTTCTAGAAGACATTGGGGAACTCATTAACAATATCTACTGACTGGATAGTTGGAGTCTCAGACTTTGTCTTTGACTCTAACTAGGTAGGAGTTGCAACCTTTTGATATAAGCTTTCTAGCTTTTATATAGGAGATAAAATAACTCTTGGGAGATACCAAACTCTTAGACCACTCGAACACAGGTTCATCAAGATTAAGCCAATCTATAGATGCATAACAAGAATTAAGCCAATCCATATCCAGAATAAGGTGAAAATCTACCATGTCTAACTCTATCAAATCCGCAAGTATGACTCTATAAAGCATAGTAACAGGGCAATTTCTATACACTTGTTTAGCAACAACAGACTCCCCTACTGGGGTAGAAACTAGGAAAGGCTCAAAAATATTTTCGGGACTCATTTTGAAATTCATAGCCACAAGTAGGGTCACATAGAGAGGTTTGACTCCGGGTCCAACAACATATAAACATCAAGGTAAAAGACATGAAGCATACAAGTAACAACATTAGGGGAGTCCTCCTACTCCCGATGGGATGGTAAAGCATAGAGTCTATCCTCGTGCTAACCACCAGCAGTGCTAGAAGAAGTTCCCTGAGCAGGGGCGGGACAAAGTACCGTAGGTGGTGCACTAGCAGCCTATGCCTGAGGCCGAGTATCTCTGTTCCCCTATCTAGCATAGGGGTAATCTCTAAGTCTGTGGCCCTGCTTGCCACAACCAAAACAACCCCTCAAATCTTTGAAACACTCCCCAAGGTAATTCTTACCATATTTAGCATAAGAAGGATAACGGGACCTATTGCTAACACTATTTGCGACCCAGACAAGAAAGGCCTACTCTCTTGCTCTGCCCTACCTCTAGGCATGGGAGCACTAGCAGATGAAGGCATAGTAATAGATGGACATCTCTGAAATTGAGGGCGGCTCCCTTCATGAAACCTAGGTCGACTATACTTATGATGCTCAGATCTAACCCTCCTGCTACCCCTAATTCTTTCTCTTTCTCTAAGTTATCTGCATTTATCTAGTGGGCATGCATTATCAACCTAGCCAGATCCATATTCTTATGCAACATCATAGCCCTACACTTTTTCAGTACCATCCCAGAAACACTGATCACAAACTTACTCATACTAGCTAAGGTGTCAGAAATCAAATCAGGAGCATACTTGTCTAACTGATTGAACTTCAAACGATACTCCTTAATAGTCATGGAGCCCTACCTCAAGTTCATGAACTCCTAAATCTTTACCTCTCTCATCTCAAGAGGAAAGAATTAGTCCAAGAAGGAATCTTGGAACACTTGCAAAGTCATAGGAGCGTCATTCTCACCTCTACCCTTATTCCATGATACAACCCAATCATAAGAAATATCCTTCCATCTATAGGATTCCAACTCAACACTTTCTTCTTCTGAAATATGTATCACATCAGTGATCTTCCTCACCTCTTTAAAGTACAACTGTAGGTCCTTGTCTTTCTTGGACCCATAGAACTCGGGTGGATTCATCCATATAAAGTTATAAATCCTAGCCGTGGCTATATCACCACCCTGCTGATTAGCAACTAGGGCCTGGTTATTAGCCCAAACATTTGTGGTGACCTCTTGGGCTAATGCCTGAAAGGCTGCCCTAAACTCAACATGGGACACCATCTTATTTAAAGGATCAACAGGTGGGGTTTGCTCATAATTGTTCCTGCAGACATTTGCTCTTCAAAGAGGCACTTTCTGAAAATAGAAGAGCACGGATTATTAGACAAGGGGGACAACTGTAGGCACCATAAAATCTGAAAGAAGAAATTTTTTTTTCCTAAAACGTCTCGTATCCTCTTGCTCATAGATGCGGCACACTTCACACCGATGATCAAGAATCTACTCAACGCGGCTTGTCAAACTCCCTGGGACTTCTTAGAAACCTTAGGCTCTAATGCTAAGTTTGTACGACCCAAAATCATCTCCCAGGATATCACACGACGCTTAAGGCTATAAGTATCCCAACCTAACCCTTAGAGATGGTTTCCACCAATAACACTCAATTCAAGATAAAATAGACTCAACAATCACATATTCATATCATATGAAAGGAAATACGAGAAAGATACTCGATCCATATGACCACAATATAGAGAAACCTTAAAAAAACTACAAACCAAACCCTCGACACATCACAAGTTTGATACTAGTCTGACAAAACCTCTACGACTTGAAAACTAGAGAGCCGTTGGGACAGGTCCCCAACTAACTCGAAATGGACTGAAGATAAAACATAGTCTCTTAAATACAGAAAATATCTAAAGATTGGCCCTCAAACCATGAGGACTCACCACTGTAGAAAACGTTGGAAAGGTACTCAAAGAATCACAGATGAGGATGGGACTGAGCACCTGAACCTATATTATAAGACAATGTAGCACATAAATATATATGTGAATCAGTACTTTGGAATATACTAAGTATGTGGGGGTGAATACATATGCATAAAATTAGTACCGATCTTCTTCAATCAAATCATGTATGTAAAATGAGACTAGTTGCATGGCTTGAACAAGTATAAAATATAAAGCTCATAAATCATGTAGAATGAGGCATGCAATAGAAATACCATGAGTCATCGCTCTTTAACCTTAAAAATCAGAAATCTTCTCTTATTCTCAATACCCAAAGGCTAAGGGACTTTGAACAATATTTTAAACTCATGCATATGTCTCATGGAGAGTAAAACGTTCTTAATGCTCAATATTTCATAAATATTTAGAACTCATATACTTGGAATTCGAAATAATGACTTGAAAAGATACCTGAAGGCATTTCATTCACCTTAGGAAAATATTTCATTTCAAGCTTTAGGAAAATCATTCTATCTCAAATAGAAAAGCATTCTAGTTTATGGAAACAACTTTTCTCAAAGCTTTATTAAAGGTACTATAACAAGGAAAGATACTTTCATTTAGGAAAAATAACTCACATCAAGAAAGTACTTTAGTTAGGGAACATCTTTACAATTCAACCATTTAGCAAAATAGCTTATTGGATAGGAAAATAGATTATAGGATAAAAAGTCGAAATTAGGGAAATTCTATATGGTTAACATGATACTAACTTAGGAGTCACTCTTACATATTTTAGGGACGAAATTACGCTTCATTCATCATGCTCTAAGGCTCAAACTACGAGGGAACTTTGATGGGTCTTACACCTCCATTCATAGTCTGCTGGACAACATTCACTGGAACAGACATTGGTCTGGGTATGAGTCATACCATACGACTTATATTCATAAATTACAACTCATTAGGTTCAATCATAGTCAATGAAAAATCAATTGGGCACTACACTAGTTTGGCTATAGATGGGACTATATGACTCATATAGGGTATTTACAAATCATTAGGATCTAATCATAATAATAACACAAAGTTGGAAAATCCACACTGGTCAAGTTACAATTAGGGTCCTACGACTCGTAATTTCACCCTACAACTTGTGGGGAGAGTCGTATTCTTGGTAGTAAGCCCATATGTCAAGAAATTTAAAAGGACCAAAAATCTTGGGTGCTACATATTGTGTGACTTAGTGTATAATTCCTTGGTCAATAAATTGGTTATGTTAAACTTTTTTTAATGGGGGTTATTTAGCTAAGTCGTGAAGGTGTTTGTCTCGAATGAATTCTACTAGAAACTCATATTTACTGATGTAAGGGTTGGTAGTGATGACCATGTGAATAGTTCACACTATTGATATATTTGTATCTAGGATTGATCTAGGGTTAAGGAATTCCCTAGTCTTCCTTGATAACTCCAATTTGTATGGCTAATACATACTGGGGCCCTTTAAGTAGGGAAGCTGAACCCATATAGCCCGTGGGTACCGGTTTATGATTGTTGAGCTACATAGTCCAAGATAATGTTTTTCTTTATGCTAAACCATGTTCCCTATCCAGATATGTTATTTTGAATTGTATTCTAACTTAGCATTATCTTATCCTTTTCTTGAGTTTCATACTAGTGCTTACTCCACTAACCATCCTTAGAAGCTATATCCCCATGTGATGCAGGGTCCAAAGGCACTTTTACTATTCCTACAGAGTTATAGGTAATTCAAGAGTTGCTTATCTATCAGTTTAAAATGGTGAGCTTTTTTTTTCTGAAAGGTTTTTTATTTCTTGGTTTAGTATGTCATAAACTATTTCCTTTTCGGATTCATTTCTGCTATCATTGGAGGCATATCCGAACTTAGGTTCATGATTGGTACAGTTTAGAGGCTTTATGGATCACTGTGGTTGGGTTGGTTGTTGACATTCTTAGACCCTTTTGAGCATATACTTTTTTATCTTTTTATATATTCAACCATTATCTTCTTTTAGGTGAGTTGGGTTTTGTTTGTCTAGGCAATGGGGGTGGTCTCGATTCATTGATAGACTTGAGATTCTCATCATGGCTAGGCCTTGGTTTGGGTTGAGACATTATTATATTTTATATATATATATATATATGTCTGGTTCTCACAAGTCTTTAGGGCATCAGGTTCTTGTCCATCTCAATGAGATGTTACATGTGACATATCATGGTTTTATATTACATATATGCTTATTGTATGGAAATAATTATCACTTAAATAATATCCTTTAAATATGGTGTAGTTGAGTTGATAAGGTTGGTCAAATAAGTTTATCTTGATTATGGTGGATGAATCTTTATTGTAGGGTCAAATAAACTAATATGAGTTGTGGTGGAGAATTTATGTGTTAATTAAACCCATAGTGTTTTGTTAGTGATGTTGTTATGATAGCACTGTTTAGGGTGTAAGTACCCTACTAAACTTTTTTCTAGTATAAGAATGACAGAACTCAAAGTAGTGTGGTTTTTGTTGAAAATCTGGTGTTTAGTGGTTTAGTGTTAAATTATTGATCTTGGTATGTTGGCTGGTGCATTTGAGAGGTTAAAGTGTTAGAAGACAAGTTTAGGAAGTCAGAGACTGTGTAAAATGGGTAGGAAGAACCCTAATTATATCAATCACTGTGAAAGGGTTAGTTTGTAATGTAGTAAATCAAGAAGTGTATTATGAAATGGATAGAGAGGGATCAACTCTTGAGCTACAATTTTCACGTCACTGTAGTGACCCTATCTATCACTACAGTGATGTCACTGTAGCGACAAAAATTTTATCTGAGTGATACATAATTTTGTCTTTAGTTTTGCTGTAGTTATAGATTCATTGATACAGTGACATTACTACAACTATTAATCTGTCACTATTGAGATGAAAAAGCAGAATTCAATTTAAACAGAAAATGGCATTTTCATTCCCTATTATTTTTGTTTTCACTCTAAATTTTCATGCATCATAATATTGTGTAGTGTTGTTGGTATTTTAGATGATCATTTACATAAATTTTATTATGAATCATATTCCTTAAGGTTATAGTGATGCCTTAGGCTTATTCGCCATGGTGCATAGGCTGGTTGAGTGGCTGTTTTTCATTACTTATGGGATGATGATTTGAGAAGTATTGCCAATTAGTTCTGGAAGTAGATGGGAGGTTATGTTAACTTTCACCATTTGTATATATTGGGTTCTAAATATCATTCTAAAACTCTCCCTTCTATTTTTCATACCTATTAAGGGATTAACAGTGGGTTAATTGGTATTCGTTGCTATAATCCATTCCATCTTTACTAAAATATTTGTGGTAAAGGAATAAAAACCCCATTATTTGTATGTTATAGGATCAATCCTTTAGTATGAGAGTGTATCATAAATTAACTATGGTCATATAATACCCCTAGCACAAAGTTAAGTTGAAAGTGTTCTTATCGATTGAGTTTCAAGCCATGTTTAAACTAGGGTCCACTTTAAATAAGAACTACTCCTGGAATATAAAGAGTTATGAGGCCTAATACCCACCAAAAAAATAAATCTTTGAGCCTTCTTTACAACTTCTCCAACTATTCATTAAACCTCTTTTGGAGTAAAAAGTTATGATTATTTTACCGAAGACTATCTGAGTCAACTTATATTTGTTGTGTTGGGGACTTAAAGGTCAAAAATATCATTCTAAAACTAAGGGGATGATTTTACAAGTTCTAGGATGGAAATTCCTCATTGAGTAAAGTTCTTCTGTTATCTTCTTCGTCTTTTAATCCAATAACATCGTAGAATTATTAAACTGATCTTTAATGGTGAAATTCTTGGCGATTAGAAGCCTAAGTTCATGGGTTTCTTGGAAAACCCTAGGGGTTGGGTAATATCAACTAGAGTTACATCTAGATCGTTATATAAAAATTCCTAGCATGAATTCGTAATTTTAAATCATGAATTTATGGTACAAACCTTGAATTCAATAAAAATAAAATCTTTATCTTTGAAACTCCATCATTTAGATAGGTTTAGTATAATGGAACGAGTTAATAAGAAATTAACTCTTGTGTAATGTTGTAGACCATAAATGAGGGCAGATTTAGTGGATTGAATTTCCAAAGTAGTTATTCGAAGAGTAATCTATTAATTATTCCTATAATTATTTGATTTCTTGATAATTTGACTAGTGAAGGCCTGAACAAAAGGAAAAGGTAACCTTGATCTATCTTGCCTGTTCTAAAATCTTAGATATATGTAGATTATGGTTTAATATATAGTTTACTTGGGTTAGATACATATAACTATACATTGATGGAAGACTTCATTTCTAGGCCTACATGTACGCAATTGGGATGGATAAACCATAAAGCTAATATAATAAAGATATCATTGCATGTTGTTGTGTTTTGTATGGATCCCTTGATAGGTATTTGTATTTTGTATGACTTAGTTGATCATTTACAAGTTTAATATAAATGTGGGTAATAATAGAGAAACGTGAACTTGTAATCTATATAACTATTCTTTAATACATTAAAATGGTGAATCTGATGGTATGTGAGTTTCGTGTGTGAGATATTCTTT
This sequence comes from Capsicum annuum, assembly GCF_002878395.1. NCBI lineage: Eukaryota > Viridiplantae > Streptophyta > Magnoliopsida > Solanales > Solanaceae > Capsicum > Capsicum annuum. Next base: position 160,575,681 of record NC_061122.1, on the reverse strand, counting down.
CTAGAAGATAGTTAGGAGAATCAATCGTGATATATGGATGTGGTGTCACAACTTTAGAATCTAATGTCATGTTTTGCTAAGTTTTAGGAAGTAAGATTTGTTAAGGTGTATAACTCAAGATAGAATTATAAGGTAGATAGAGCTGAGTGTTTGAATAATCAGATAATAGAAAAGTGTTAGAAATTTAGTGAACAAAATGTTGAATTTACCAATTTTTATAGGAATAATAGAGGGTTCTATTGGTGAATGAAACAAGATTTTAAATTAAAGTGTAGATATCAATTTTGGTGGAATATACACTCCTAAAATAGATACTTGATTGATTGGCCTTTAAGGATACTTATGATTTCATGTGTTAGTAGATATTCATCGTTCATCTAGAATAATGAACTCGTAAATTGTTTAATTCAACTTTGAAAAATGATAACTCATAATGAGTTTGGTAAAAAAGGCCTTGTTAGATGTATATGCATGGTTTATTTATCTCATTATGCGATTGTGCTATTTGTGGTTGTTGTTGTGAGATGAACCAGTAAAGGTTGACATTATAGAATTAGTATATTTCAGGAAGGATAAGGGTAGGGACATTGAAGTAAGGGTGGTATAACACTTGATTTAGGCTATAGGTAGTAGGCATCAGTTGTCTGGGATTAGATGTCATGCTAACGCTGATAGAGCGAAACTGGTACATGGATTTAGCTCATTTATTATAGGTCATTATTGAGGGTCCCTTCTGACCCTAGTATGTGTGAGTATACCATAACTTGGAGAGATTGAAATTTCCTTGAGTGGACAACATTATGTTGATAATATATTATGGTTTTTAATATTGACCAATTATGTTAATGGTACTGATTTTGCATTGCAGTAAAATGTGAATATAATGTATGTCCTAGGTTACGTAAAATTATTATTCTCTTATGTGTATAGTTACATACGTGATATATATTATAGTGTCCCCTCCTGCTAAGTTCTTGATGTTTTATTAATTTTTTTGATTGCCACAATCCAAATGGTTAATCGTAGTAGATTAGGGAGTGCGGGTTTCTATGAAAGAGGATTAATAAGAAAGAGAGAGAGAGGTGTAGAGTTATTGTAACAAGGTGAGTGCATAACAGATATGGTTTAAGTTGATTTATGAAATTATGTTAGCTAGACACACTCTAGGTTAAATTAATAAAGCTATAAGAAAGGAAAGATGATAAGGTTGAAAGTTAAAGTAAGTAAAGTATGATAACTTATTAAGCCTATATGCTTGTCATTATTTCATGTAACGCCCCGAGATTCTATCCCAAGACGTCACATGGTGCTTATGGACCCGAAGGACCACAAGCTAAACCTTTTCTGATATCAGTACCTGTACATGCATAATATCTAAAAAAATGCAGAAACTTGCCATAAGGTTCAATACATCTATACATACTCAAAACTGAAAACTGAAAACTAATACATCCATTTGAAAAGCCTCTAACTGTCTGAACTGTGGAGTTGATAGGAGATGTCCCCAACTAACTCCATCAACAAAAAATAAACAAATTCTGAAACAATAGTAGTAAACTGGACTCGTCCTCGAAAGAAGAGGACTCACTACTACTGCTGCTGACTGGGACCAAACTATTGAGGATAAACTAGATCCTGCGCCTCTGAACCTATGGAGTTAAATAAAACACCATAGCAAAAATATGTCAGTACAAAAATGTACCGAGTATGTAGACGGGGTAGGCTAATGCAAGGGCTCATGCATGCACAATATCTAAACTGAATAATCATGAAGATGCCGCATGAGAACACATACATAAATGCACAGAATAGAACACAATCATCAAAACTCTAGATACTGAAACTCGTATACCAGTTTACTGCAGATTGAACTCACTACAGACATTGGAATACTGAATCATTGACTCATCTGCTACTGATAACTGAGGATCTGGATATGCTTACATCAATGACTGAATTCTTGAACTTACTGCTTTCGACTGACAGGATTAGAGATCAACCTTTCTAATAGATAATTTTGGAAGCTTTATCAATGATAAAAAATATGATTATATCTGAATCTAACAACAAGAATACTCAATAGAAATCTGATACTGTGATCAAGCCTGTATGATAGCATATCTCTGAATATAATATCAAATAACTGTATGTGAGACCAAGTCTACCTGATGGGATGGCCCATAAATCAATGGAACTATCTGAGTTCCTCACAATAATAGATGATTGTATCTGACAGTCTTGATTTCTGAAGACTGATTCTAAAATTGAGATTGAATCTAAAACTGAAACTGTAGGAAGTAGTCACTTAACCGACATACCCCGACCTACCACAGGTGGGGTCTAACCTGTGCCCCAGTTGGAAGGGTGTCATTACTGCTCCACTGGTAAAGACAACTCTATGTGACCCTCATCTAGCAGGTCCTCAAATGAGAATGGTGGAGCCCTCATCTAGCAGGTCAATCCACCTCATCTACCCTCATCTAGAAGGTATGATGTCTCTCATCCACCCTTAAGCAACAGGTGTGATGTCTCAACCTACGCTGGCTACATCGTTATGGAGCACAAGGATTGCTTCTAAGAATCACACCCTCTACTAGTAGGTGAGTTCCCATCCTTGAGCTCGCTTGGTGCTAGTTTCTACTCCCAACTAAAAGACTCAGAACTGAATTCTCAACTGAACACCGGCTGAACTGAATCTGACACTAATCATATTACTCAAAAGGTCTGACTGAGTTACGCTGAGATCACTTGGTTCCCTATCTGACGGAAAAGATATAGAATCATAGTATCTGACTGATGATACAGAGCTTGAATAGATTACTCAAATCGCTTCTGAGATTAGGATTGAATCACTTAAATACTATTAGAACTGAGCTGATTACAGGTCTGATGCTAGATTACTAGTGATATAGAGATTACATAGATAAATGAGATTACTTAGCTTTATTAAGCTTCGTACTTGTATGAGGATACAGAGTTCTATAGTTCACTGAGTTTTGAGAATCATGGCTCGATTAGAATTATCGAGAAACTGACACGGGCTCTAGACAATAGCTTTATTTTTGGGTATAGATACCACCAGGTTTCGATAACATAAAAGTAAGACATAATCATTCTTCATCATGGTCATCCATTCATCACTACCATCATTCATTCATCATTACAAGCCTTCATTCATCATTACAATTATTCATGTATCATCACAATCGTTAAAGCACCACTTCAAGACTGGGCATCATAACATACTTTCCTTCTCAAGATCCTCAGGACATCGCATTAAGCATTTAAAAAACATAGACCTCTATTCATCATCACAACCGCAAAAGGGTCACTCCAAACCTTTAAGGATCATCAACATTGGTTCACCATCATATACTAGACTAGGGAAGACATGTTATTCGATTATACCCCATTCAATGAGATCTTACATCAAGTACTTCATACCTATATCGGTCTTGTCATGTATTTGGATATCACTTGATTTGGGGGAAACTTCATACTAACACGTCACTATTTACTTGATAACCACTTGACATGTATTAAAAGCTTAGCATATATCAAAGAGCACAAAATCAAGGAATTTACAACCATCATATCTTGACTTGTTCCTTTGTTCCCTAGGGTCTTTCAACAACCACTAGACAAGACCGATTTTACACCTACTTGGGGATTTCATGCTATCTTGGCACATTTCACTCACTAAGACATTTTATCAAACACTAGGCATGCATGGACTAGCTGACAATTTGGAGTTTCCAATTTAACATAATATAGAGGCCCTTATGCTTCACCTAAGCTCTTTATCAAACCTATGGGGAACGTTCTTCACTTATTCAACCATTTCTACACCCAAAAGTCATGAACAAATCACATGGAAAAATAACTTCAAGAGGGTCTATCACAAACATCACATGAATTCCATATATTAGGGTCAAAGCTCGTAAAGTTTTTAGGCAAACATAAATCAACACTCAACAACACATTAAACATCCATTTCAACTCATATAAATCATTAACAACTCATAAACATAAAAATCTTTTAATTTTAAAAAGGGTTCTTAAGCTTCTTGGATGAAAGGGACCCAAGAATCAACATCTATGTACCTTAACCTTTGAAATTGGATGAACTTTAGTGCTTAAAACTTTATACACACTTGAAATAAATAAATTCTTGAAAGCCCACACTATGAGGAATTTGATTCTTGAAGAAACCTTGAAGATTTATGGATGATTTTTTGAAGATTAGGGTTCTTGATTGAAACCCTAGTTATACTCTCTTGACAGAGTTGACAAAGAAAATGATTGAATTAGGGTTTGAATGAGGGTTCCTCATATTTATATAGGCTCAAAAAGGGTGGAAAATAACCAAAATACCCTTGGAAAAACTCCATTGAATTTCTAGAAAAATATACTTGACACCATCCATGATAGGCCGTCAGGTTCGTGATAGGTCATCACAATGGTCATCACAAAAGGGGTCCAAATTCTTGATTTTCTACCCAAGCCTGACGATGTCGTTAGAAATGTCGTCAGAATGTGACAACGTCGTCAAAAAGGGCATCAGAAATGTGATTTCCCATCAGAAATGTTGTCACCGTTTTCCAGCTTAACATGCTAGAGTATAATGGGCATAACTCTTTTCTTCGATTTTAGATTTAGGATAAATTGATATTGTTGGAAAGATCAAATATCTTTCATTTTTTATATATAAAACCACCCAGTTCTTAATATACAATGACTTGTGGTCGATTGAATTTGACCCTAATTTTGGGTCACTAAAACTTGAACGATTGGAAAGTTTTCAACTCGTTCATGAGTTAGGGGACCTCTATGATCTTAATTCATGCTGAAATAGATTCCCACATGATTCAAAGTATTTCATTCTTGGGAGGATATTTCTGAAACATTTTGACTCAAATTTTTGCTTTACCAAATACGCTCTAAGGCTCAGACTGGAAGAGGATTTTGTGGGGCATTACATTTCACCTTGTTTGTTATATGTTTTTATAAGCTTATAACCTTGGTCGACCAGTGATACTTACTAGAATGTGTAGTTGTACTGATACGACACTTATTAAATCTCCTTTGGGAATATAGCTAGGTTGCAAGTCAAATGGAGTTTCTATAGGTGCAGCGGTGGTTATTCTTAAGCAGCTCCTATCATTCTACTCCTACATGGAGACTATGTCTTGATTTGTCTTTCATTTTTCTACTGCTCTTATACATGTTTAGACTAGTGATGTGTAATGGATTCATGGAACTTTAGATGCTTACAACAAGAAAATTATGCTCAAACTTAGGTAATTTTGTTTGATTTGATGTAATTTTGTGTTGGTTTTGCAGGAAAACAAGGTTCAGGGCAAAGAATTAGAAAAAGAGATGAAGAGTAGTAGTTGGAAAGCTACCCACGAGTCAACCTATGACTCATGTGTAGTACCTACGAGCTGTGGAGTGATCCGTGAGTTGAAGATCTATAGAAGTAAATTTTATCTGATTTCTATGAGTCAACCTATGACTCATAGGTACAACCTACCACTAATTGATTACCACGTGTGGTTGTGTCGACTCGAGTTTCCTGTGCTATTTTGGATAGGTTTTTTATGTATCAATAAATACCCTTTGGTTATTTTATTATCAGTTTATGCACTTTACACAATTTTGACATTATTTTGAGTTCTAAAATACACTATTAATATTGGAATTATTGTTCCTGGTTTTGGGTTAATGATTAATTTGAGATTTTGGGTTTTCATTCTTATTGTTCATAAGTTCATCATTATGCCTTCATTTATGAAATCTATATGTGTTTTTATAACCATGAGTAGCTAAACCCCATAAAGAGGATTGTAGAAACCATGATGGATTAAAAAAGAAACCTTCATGAAAAGTCACTCTAAATTAATGTTCTTACATGTATTAGGATTTTCTTTTTTGATTGCTCTCTTAATGGTTAAAAATACTAAGAACTTATTTGTATTTGATAATTGGTCTAGAGAGAGGTAAAGATTAGAAAAAAGAAGTCACAATAGTAATTTAAAGATATCAACCTTTATCTAATTAACTTTAAAGTGAGAGGAGATATTTAATCTGAGATCATAAAACAAGGGTTAGTAATGCGATGCTCTAAGACTGAGAGGAGATGAGTGAAATTCATCCAAACTAAGATCGAAATATGATTAGGTGATACATAACTTGTTAGATTTTTCATGAAAGGCACCAAGATAGTTTTACAAGTATAAGTAGTCTGTGGAGTTATGAAGTCAGGGGGGACACAATCCTAGTATCATCTCATATTGATAACAACCCTAATTACCAAGCATTATTATTTTTACTCTTATTGTTAAAATAAACCCTTTATACTTTATGCACTTCCCAGTACATCAGCAAGCACTTGATTGACTTTTCGCCTATTCCTTATGGTATCAACCCAAACAAGTTGGGTTTTATATTTGACTAGAGACCACTTTATACTTTCTTGGAGGTGTAATTTGGGCGACATCAAATTTTGGTGTCATTGTAAGGGAATATAGTAATGTATTGATGATTGAGTTTTTTGAAGTTGTTTGTTTTGTTTGTTAATTTATGATCCTATACTATTTCTAGGGAACTTGCCAGTGTATACACAGTACTCAGAGTATAGGAAATCCCCTGATTCCAGTTTATCTTGAGCTTGAACTGACCTTATGATAGAATTATAAGATGGAGAGAGAATAAGTTTTTGATCATAAAGATCTGTACGAAGTGGTTCATGTTGACCTAGCAACATTAAATGGTCCACCTGAGCATGGTACTCATAAAACTGTCGAGCAAACAACTACCCAATTAATAGCTAAAAAACCCTAGTCTAGTAGTTGGCTAACGTGTAGTTGATAAGGAGAGGGCTAGAAAAAAGGAGAACGATCATCAATCCAAACTTCACAGAGATCGAATTAAAAGGAACGGAGTTCAACTACCATTTTATCAACACTTGCCAGTTTATGATAATCCAGAAGAAGATTTAGGGTATGTTGAACCAATTGAGATAGGTGCTATCATTCTTCCTAAATTTGCCCAAGGAACAAAATTAATATTACAAGGGCAATGATCCTATTGCTGAACTTAAAGGAAGTATTAGCTAGTTTGCCAAATGATGATGCAAACATACACCTTATGAACTTTGTGGGGATTTTCACTTCGTACCATCTACTCGGGGTGAGTCAGGAAGCTATAAAACTAATGTTGTTCCTATTATTTCTTATAGGAGAAGTGACTTTATGGTTATAATAGCTGGCTCATGGATCTATTACCACTTTAAATGAGTTGAGGACACAATTCTTGGCCCAATTCTTCCCGCCCTCTAAAATGCTATAGTGGAAAGATAACATCTATAATTTTAGAAAGTTACATTAAGAGGTGCTCTATGAGAAATGATTAAGGTTCTAGAAGAAGCTGATGAATGTTTCAAATCACTGAATCATGAGGAGAAACTTGCTTGAGGTATTGTACAGAGCCTTGAATACAAATACCAAAGTTGTGGGAAATACTATTACGTTGGATATTTCTTGAGTCTTCAATAAGATCAGTCTTCAGAAATCTTAGATAATATTATAAAAACCAAGTGATGGTGTCATACTCAGGAGGAAGATAGATCCACTGATATTATGATATTGGTACTTATAGTGAGCACAGAGCCTTAGATGGGACAATGGCTTAAGAGGTACCACAACTAACGACTGAGATTGGTTTTGTACTAAGTATTTTACACTAATAGGTGCAAAAAAGGTGAATATGATAGGTTCTTGAGCTAAGGCTTCTAGACATAAAGAGTCTAATTTGGAAAAAGAAGCAAAGTACCTAGACAGGAATACCATAAGTTTTCGAGCCAAGGACCAAGGGTCTAACAAAATAACTTGGAACTTAAGGAAAGGGAATCAATATCGGGACTACTATAGAGATAGGTATAGATATAAGAGCAGAAAGCGTGATGGTGACTAGAGGTGGAAAATTATTACAAGGAAAAGATTGGAGTTTATGTTCTACTAGAAACCGTGATGTTAAGTCTAAAAATTTGAGAATGAAGGCATTTCTTTCTAATCTTGTAAAGGGCTCAATTAGCCAAGAAATTTTCCTTAAGGATATTAAGGCAAACATATAAGGGTTTAGACAGAAAGTAGAGTCACATGTAATCGTGATTAAGCAGCTTGAGCAGTAGTTTGGACAAATATCTGCAACATTGAATCAGTATCAATCGGTCAATCTTCCTAGCAATACAATTCAAAATCTAAAAAACTATAGTCAGTGCCTAGCTATCACTACTAGGAGTAGTAAGTCTACTATTGATCCATTTATGCCTGTGGTTGATGAGTGGAGGAATGATATTATGGATGTTGATAATGCCCTCGAGACTTACATTAAAAAGTTAGTGACTACTGGTGAGGCATCTCAAAACCCATTGGTTATAGAAAAATGATTTTATGATGATAAATGAAAGGGTAAAGAGATCACACTAGTATTGAAGCTCATTCCACGACCTCCACCACCTTTTCCATAGAGATTGAAAAAGAAATCCAAAAAAGGGATATATCAAAAATTTATATCTATGTGAAAGTGTTGTCGGTGGATATCCCTCTTGTGGAAGCTTTTGCAAAAATTCATGAATATGTAAAATTCATGAAGGATTTAGTGGCCAAGAAGTAGTTGATGAGTTTTGTGCACATTGATAATATGTACCACCATAGTGCCATTGCCTCGAGTTCCTTAGTTAAAAAGGAGGATCCTAGAGCTTTTACTATGCCTTGTACTATTGTGTCCTTTAATTTTGCATGAGCTATATGTGACTTGGGAGAAAGAATTAATTTGATGCCGCTAGGCCTATATAAGGATTTAGGGTTTGGGTCTCTTAATCCAACCTCTACGAGATTATGGAAGCACGATTGCGCTGTGAAGAAGTCAGTTGGTAAATTGTGTAATATGTTGGTAAATGTGGATTCCTTCATATTCCTAGTTAATTTTGTGATCCTCAATTGCGAGGTTGATTTTGACATCCTTATTATATTAGAAAGGACTTTCATAGACGTGAGATGGGCATTTGTTGACAAGGAGAAAGAAAATTAAAATTCAAACGTTATGATAAGCAAGTCACATTCAATATGTATCAGTCGATAAGGCAGTAAAAAGATATGTGGGTAGTATTTGTGGTAGAAATCGTAGATGAAGATGTATTAATTGTGCCCATTGAGGAGAGACTTGGTATTGAGGCATTGGTGATGGTGATCATAAATTTCAATAATTATTGAATTGATAAATATGATAAGATAGTGAGTGCACTTTCGATAGAGTTTCTTATCCTTATTCACCCAAAAAGTTGGATTTTGCATTAAAGAATAGAGTAACCCCTCTGGTGAGACCATCTATTGAGGAGCCACCAATCTTAGAATGGAAGGCCTTCCCTTCTCATTAATGTTATGAATTATTGGGGGTCAATAATACCTTACCGGTTAACATTATAGGAGATTTATTAGATTCATTGGTGAGGCCATAATTTTGGTGTAACAGATGTTTAAATCGGCCATTGGTTGGACTATTGCTGATATTGTTAGAATTCTACCCAAACTTTACACTCAAAAGATTTAGCTTAAACCAAAATATGTGCCTAAAATTGGGAAACAATATTGTCTAAATCAACCTATGCAAGAGGTGGTGAAGAAGGAGGTTAAATGGTTTGATGAAGGTATAATTTACCTATTGTCGATAGTAAGTCGGTCATCCCGGTTAGTTATATTGAGGAAGGATTGACCAGTGTGATCTGCAATATGAAGAATGAAGTAGTTCCTATAAGACCAGTCACGAGATCACGAGTTTGTATAGATTATTAGAATTTGAATAGTTAGACTAAAAGGATCAATTTCCAATGCCATGCATGGACCAGATGCTAGATAACCTTTTGGCTAGAGGATTGTATTATTTTCTTGATGGTATTTAAGATATAATCAATTTCTACTACTCTATAGAACAAAAAGAAAACCACTTTCTCTTGCCCTTATGGTACATTTGCATTTAACAAGATGCCTTTCGATAGTTGAAATTCTCCCACAACGTTACAATATTACATGATGTCCATTTTTTGATATGGTAGAGAACATTATCTAGTTCTTCGTGGATGATTTCTCTATTATGGGTGACTTGTTTGACAATTTTTTGGCTCACTTAGACAATGTGCTTCAAGGATATAAAGAGTGCAACTTGGTTCTGAATTAGGACAAATGTTTCTTCATGGTAAAGAGTGGATATTTCTTGGGCACAAAATTTTGAGTAGGTGATAGAGATCGACAATGATGAAATTGAGGAGATTGAATAATTTTTGTGAAGGGTATTTAGAGTTACTTGGGTTATGCAAGGTTCTATAGGTAATTCATCAAGGACTTTTCAAAAATTCCAAATCCATTATGCAAGTTGATAGAGAAGGAGGTGAAGTTTGTTTTGATAATGCTTGTCACAGGTCTTTTGAGCACCTAAAAGAGAGGGCGATTTCTGCCCCTATCATTGTGTCTTCTTGTTGGACCCTTCTATTTGAAGTGATGTGTTATGACAGTGGTGTGGCCCTTAGAGCAATCCTAGGAAAAATATGTAAGAAGATACTTTATCCATATATTATGCCATCAACACACTCAATCTCACAAAGAAAAATTACACAGTGATTGAATATTAATTACTTGTGGTGGGGTTTTGTTTTGAGAAATTTTTATCCTACTCGATTGGTACCAAAGTCAATGTGCACACTGGTCATGCTTCTCTTAGGTACCTCATGGTGTACAAAGATGCTAATCCAAGACTGATCTAATGGGTACTATTGGTTCAAGAGTTTGACTATAAGGTAATGGATCAAAAGGGTATCAAAAATCAAGTTATAAACAATCTATCCCTCCTAGAGAGGAGGTGATGCTTGAAATAGGGGATTGGCTATAGATTGATGATACTTTTACAGATAATCACATCTTAGCAGAATCACAAGACTTAATCCATTGGTTTGCTACCTTAGCCAATTATTTTGCAAGTGAACTTATAAAGGAAGACATGTCATTTCTATAGCAAAAATAATTTAAGCATGAGGTACAGATGTTCTTTTGGTATGATACACACTGATTTTGGGTGTGTATGTATGGTATGATCTGGAGGTGTATTTCCAAAGTTGAGATGATGAGTATTTTAGAGTCCTGTCATTCATCTCCAATTGGTGGTCACCACAGAGGTACTTGTACTGCTCATAAATTATGCAATATGGTTTCCATTGGTCGACTATCTATAATGATGCACACGACTATGCTCAATATCTCATAATAGCATGAGCTACCTATGATGTCCATCCTTGAGCTTGAACTTTTGATGTACGAGGTATTGACTTTATGGGTTCATTCATGAGTTTACATGGTATGAAGTACATCTTGGTGGCAGATGACTATGTGTCTAAGTGGGTGTAAGCTATTGCACTTCCTAATAATTAAGGTCAGAGTGTTACTGTATTTTTAAAAAAGAATATTTTCTCTTAGTTTGTCACTCCATGGGATATCATTAGTGATGGTGGGTCCCATTTTTGAAATCAAATATTCAAGGCCCTAATTATGAAATATGGTGTAAAATATAAGGTGGAAAGACCTTACCATCTACAGAGATGTGGACAAGTTGAGGTCTTTGAGCTAGAGATCAATTCTATTTTGGGAAAGACTGTAAATGCCAACCAATCTGACTAGTTGAGAAAGTTAGATGATGCACTTTAGACCTATTGGAAAACTTACTATACCCCCATAGGTTCCTCCCATCATTATCTTGTGTACGGCAAGGAATACCACATGGTAGTTGAACTTGAGCATAAGACGCTAGGGTGTTGAAGAAGCTGAATTTTGAGTGGAGTAATGTCGCACAATTGAGATTGGAAACGATGAATGAGATATACGAGTTTTGCCTTCATGCTTAGGAGAGCTCAGCCTTTTATATCAAGGAGTTTCCTAACGCATAACTACTTAGGAGAGGGATAGACAAGAGGAGAAAGATCATCGAGTAGACCTTCACAAAGATCGAATCAAAAGGAACAAAGTTCAACCACCAGTTTATCTGCACTTGCCAGTTTATGATAATCCTAAAGAAGATTTGGGGTATGTTGAACCAATTGAGACAGGTGCTATCATCCCTCCTGAATTGCCCTAAGGAACAAAATTAATATTACAAGTGCAATGATCCTATTGGCTAACTTAAAGGGAGTATTTGCTAGTTTGCCAACTAATGATGCAAACATATACCTTATGAGCTTTGTGGTGATTTTCACTTTGTACTATCTACTCGAGGTGAGTCAGGAAGCTATAAAACTAAGGTTGTTCCTATTCTTTCTTATAGGATAAATGAATTGTGGTGTAACCACTCAAATCCCCTTCAGAGCGGACAGGCACCCATAGCCTTAATTCCCAAGAGAGCCTACCTATAAGCATATACATCTTAGGTATAATATGATAACCAAAAGTTCTGCCAAATATGATACAATGCATTGACGAGAAGAATTAGGTGGGCAAGCACAAAATTATAAATACAAAACTTGGCCTTCGGGCCACCACATCTAAGAGTCAAGACACTAGCATGCTTAATTTCACATTGGTTTACAAAGCCTCTAAAAGATACATAGAAAATTAGTTAAGGTTGGGACAAACCCTTGCCTTAGTCCTTACTACTGTACAGTACAAAAATATATAGAACAGACTCGGAAAGCCCTAAATCAAACTGGAGCTCACCAATAGTAACTGGCTATCTCATGCACCTACTAGCGAGGTGTATTAGCTGAAGTACCTGTTCCTATAGCATGAAATACAGACCCCCAATTAGGGAAGTCAGTACATAAATATGTACTAAATATGTAAGGCTGAAGGTAACAACACATAATATAAGAGCTCAATAGAAATCAGATATAAGTGCATAAGTAGTGCTAGTAGACCACCTTTATACATACTTATGGGACTAGGTACATTACATTCGTTTCTTCTTTTTTTACCCTTCTTACTTCATAATCTTTGTAAACCATTTAATGCAAATTACCAGTTGATCAGTGATAAATAGACAAATCAGGATCGGCCCATGCTAGGCTTATGCACCTGAGCTGCCACCCACATATGAACATTAGGATCGGCCCATGCTAGGTTTTTTGCCCTGAGCTACCTCCCACATATAAAGGTATTGAGATCGGCCCATGCTAGGCTTATTCCCTGAGCTTCCACCCAATTTACAAATTGTGTAACTTAGTTTATTTAGTTTTTAAGATTGTTACCTTGGTGGCCATAACATTATGGTACCTTGAAACAATAATGTACTAATAAGATACATATGAATAAACAGTTATTGCAGAGTCAAAGAGGTATGGGGCAGATTGTACACGAATGAGATGTCTAGGAGCTGAAAATAACATGCGGGTATTATTTGACTTAAAGGAGAACTCTAGAGACTTGCTAGTGAATATAAAAGTGCAAACTTGGTAATAAGTATGTGGTGATATATTTTAACACATTAAGGAGCGGGATCAGGTCATTAGCTAGATGGGAGATCATGTGCTACTATTAGTTATTATTTACTATGGGAAAGCTTTAGAAGCTTACATTGTACCTAAGTGCTAGATTTCACCAAAATAGTAGTTGGGCAATAATCCATTAATTTATCAATCAAGGGTGTTATTTTAACCCCATTTCCCTCCAATTACATCCACATACCATAGAAATTTTTATAAGATTCCCCAAAACGGCTTCATTACTCCCTCTAAATGATACACAAAACAGAATGGGAAATAAATTTATACAATAATTAGCTCGGTGGTGTACCACCCTACCCTTCTTCTATATTTCAATACAAACTAATTACGCCTTTCCCTAACATCAACCTAATAACCCCCAACATACACACATAAAATAGTCCACAAAACAGCCCAAAATTTACCTTTGTCACAACAACCAAATATTGAACTCATTATCAGTTGGGTTCCCAATAACAACACATCCATAATTCTTTCCTAAATTCATATATAAGGGGGACAAAATAGATACCTTAATATTCTGCAATTTATCCTTTTAACTTAAAATCTTCAAGAACTTAAAATTTCCTTCACACTTTAAATGAAAGATGAAAATAAAAGTCTCTAAATAACAAAGAAAAGTGAGCAGGTAGCTTGTTCTATATTCTGTCATGTATTAATAATTAAGCATTTATATCATGTTTTCCCAATCTTCTGGACTCAAACTGATATATATATATATGTGTGTGTGTGCGTGTGAGAGTAATGTTATAATCATCTTTAGGAATTGAATCGAGTATATATGTCATTAATATCAGCATCAATATATGGACTCAAAATGGTAATTATATATCATCATATCCTAATAAATAGCCAGACTAAAACTAGTAATCATATATCATCATATCATAATAAATAGTTGCACTCAAATTGATAATCATATATTATCAATATTATAATCAATAGAGTAATCACTAGTATAATAACCAATAAGCATGAATTCTCAATGCCAATGCATCATAATATTATAATCAATAGAGTAATCACTAGTATAACCAATAAGCATGAACTCTCAATGCCAACCCATCATAACTATCAATTTCTAAAGTTTCTCAATATTAACACAATAAGAATTTTTAATACCATAAACGTACAAAGGTTTACAAGAATTAGACAAATCATGGCCTATGGTGGGTCAAAAGGTCCACTTTTTATCCTCAAAGTCTCATGATGAGGAATATTCTACCCTAAAGAAGACTGAGGTATCTAAATCCACTTTTATATGTCAACTAAGCCACAACAACCTTGAGATATAGGTATTACCTAAAATATGAGCAACTAAGCCAATTATCACTAAATTATGGTTTCCAAATAGCCTAACCATTCCAACTAACCCAAGTATTTCCAATTACATCACCAAACCCTCAAACCAATCCCAAATATAACATGATATCATAAAAATACTATGAACTAGCTCAATCTAGAAGGAAAGTGAAACCTTTCCTACTTAGATGCCGAAGAAAGCTCAAAGAATCCATTAAATCATTGACTTTTCCTTTTGAGAAGCTTTTGCAAAATGCCACACTATCGAAATCACAATCTACTCATTAAGATTAGAATAATGATGCCCATATTGCAATATTATTCTTCGGGTCCAAAGTTACATAAAATCCCATGCAGGTCCCATTTATGGAAATCGCATTTTAACGCCAACCAACATTATCTTATGCGTGAGAAGTAATTACCCTAAAATATGGGTGAAATTAAAGCTACATTGGTGCTAAGATCAAGTCACCAAGTTCTAGGGATTTCGAACAAGAAATAAGAAAATCCACAATGAAGGAGAAGAAATCCTACCTCAAATTCAAAGGAAAAATCATGAAATAATAGTTAGCAAACCTCCCAAATTACCCACAAGAGTTAATACTAAGCTTTATGCAATATTTAGGGTTTTAGTATCTTGAGAAAGTATGAAGAAAGCTTTTTATACCTTTCTCGAGTGTTCGGGTACCGTAATCGTGACCCGACCCTTGCGATCACGACATTTTCCAGTCTACCAATAAAGTATTATCACAATAATAGTGGTGTAATTACGACACTTGGTGTCCTAACAAAGGTTTCTCAATTGCAACCGCTGGATCGCTATTAGTGAGAGCACCAGCATAGCTGAAACTAGAAATTTCTAAGTCTCCACCAACTCCTTGGGATACATCCTGAATCTTCTATATACAAATAGACTATGCTACAATACTAAATTCAATGCTCCATACTTAATGGTGCAGTCAAAATTTTCATCCAAGGTCATTTCAACTAAAAGAGGGTCCCACACATATATTCCATTTTCTTAACTTTCCGACCAATAGATCAAAATGAGCTTGGCTACCTCGAGGCCTAAATCAAGAGTCCACCTAGCTTAAAATTGATATTCCAAAGTTGTTGGAATAGAAAGAATTTGAATACAAGGTTTTTTATTAATGTTTTTTCCTCATGGTCATTTGGAACTAGAGAAGACTTTAAAATAAGGAATTGGCTCAAAAAAATAAATGAATTACCCAATGATCAAACTATCATTCCTAGCGAGTCATAAATGAATTGGGGAAGTTATGAAAAAGCTCTAACAACAAGAATAAATATAAATATGGTAAATGACCTGAAGGGTCATTACAACTGAGTAATTCATTTGGTTTTAAGAGCCAATTCCCTATTTTGAACTCTTTGCAGGTAAGAATTGGCTACTAGACAAACACTTAAGTCAACTAACCCCATATGCTAATTTGGGTAGTTCTAATAACTCCAAGCCATTAATATTAGTCTAGTGGGACCTTCAGTTTGGGCCCAAGGCTTACAAACTTATATCGAGCTATCGATTAAAAGTTGAGAAAAATAGTTCTTGGGTATGGACCCCACTTTTCATTGAAATAACCTTGGATAGAAATTTTGATAATGCTATTGTGTTTGAAATATCCAATTTTATAGGGTAGCACAGTTCGTTTGCACATATGGGATTTTGGATAAATCCTAAGGGGTCAATAGATACTTGGAAAATTTCTAAGTCTTCAGCTGGTGCACTCAGCTGATGCAACAGCTAAAGTGGCCCTTTGGGCACATTAGCATAGGGCACTTATGCATCCAACTGGTCACTTATGTATAATGAGCCTTCAGGTCATTATTTGTATTCTGGCTTGGTTTCTCTGATAGAGCTTCTCCATAGCCGTCCTAAGTCATTATTAACTTACGGGGACCGATTGTTTGGTTACCTGATGTTCCATTCGGGTTTTAGAACCCCTTTTCTCAATTTGAAGTCTTCATTGATCTTAGCTAATCACTAAGCAAAAACTTTAGTAAACAGCCTCGTATGAAAAATTTGACTTTGCCAACACATCCATAACATCGAAATATGGGGTTTCATATCTTTTTTGTTTGAAACGGACCTCAAATACATCCCGAGTCATTAGCCAAAGCTTAGAGCTAAGTTTTAAGCTTTATCTATGCATAGCATGCACCGAGGTGCCGCGACTGTAGAGAAAGAGGTGCGACCATAAGACCTTACCATAGTGACACAGGGGCCCGCGACCGCTCCATCAGAGGGCTAGTTGGTCCATATTTAAGTGTTTTTTTGTACAAATTTTGGCCATTTTATGCCTCCCTCTTAACCTAGAAACTCAAATAGAGTGTAAAACCTTTTATGTTGCGTGTTGAATTGGTGCTTAAACAACTTGTATGATTGATTAGTGCTACAATCTAAGGTAACAATTCCTCTAAATCACTGTGTGTCAATTGTATCCCCAAAATTAAGTGATTGACTCAAATTACTTAAGGGGTTTAACTCCCTAAAGATAGTTAGGCTATGGGTTAGTCTTGGAAACTCTTTTCCAAGGGTGAAAACCAATTGGGGTTTTGGTGTCCATTTGAAACCCTTGGCACAATGGTGCTATAGTGGTATTGTTATTCTTTTTGTAATGCTTAGATTGTATTTTTTATAGCATTGCTTGTGGAAGAGGAAGCTTCATAGAAAGGAAAGGAAAAGCTCATTTGATCATGAGTTACTTAGATTTAAGATAGGTTAGGCTTACCCGTAGACAAGATTGAGCTGGTTTGTAATGAATTATTTATATCTTGTGAGATTGGGTGGGGAATTTAGATGATATTTGATTAAATGGTGAACTTGGAATTTATTGACTGCTTTAGACTATTAATTTCTAAGGTATTATATTTGACCCTTATTCTAGGACCTTGATTAACTTATTTATGGTCTCATGACTAGTGTGAGAACACTATAGTTGTTCTAAGTAGACATGAATGGTATGCTTCTCTATCCTTAGAAGTGTATTAACCTATATAACGCTTAGATAGGAGATGACCTTGGCATCGACTTAGGAAGGATTTTTTAAGATACTTTACCTATGGACCTAGAAAGGATTAGTAATCCCTTGTGGTGAGGTATGAATCACTTAGCCTAATTTTGGGTAGAAGCTAGACTTGTGTTAGTAAAGCTTTGTCTTTCTTGGGGATTTAGAAATAGGACTTGACCCGCCTTAATCTTGAACTAAGTAAATTCTTAGAGACCTAGATACAAGGTGATTGTCAAAATTATATATACATAGGAGTTGTGATGGTTGAACTCGATTATTGAATTATCTTGTATGATTTGAATAATCTTGTTAAGTGATTATTGTGCATGTCTTGTATATACTCATGCTTTTGTTTATGCTCATATTATGTGTGAAGCTTATTAGTAGGGTGAAATGGCAAGTGTTAGCCTACATCCCTACTTCCTTATATTGTGAACCTTTGTGTATGTTTATTTTTTCGGCGATACATATGGATGTATGTTGTTGTATTAGGAGACTTGTGATATTACAATAATGATTGGTAAATTTAGAGGAATATGTGATATTATGATGATTCCTAATGATTTTTGCGGAATATATGATATTATGATGATTCCCGATAAATCTGGAGGAATATATGATATTAAGATGATTCCATGTGAGTCTGGAGGAATACGTGATATAATGATGATGCTTGGTGAGTCTAGAGGAATCTATTCTATTATGATGATGCCTGATGAATCTAGTGGAATATGTGATATTATGATGGTACCTGGTGAATCTGAAGAAATATATTGATCTTATGATGATGCCCGGTAAATTCAAAAGAGGTAAGAATGTTATGATGCCATGAGGGGCAAATTTACTTATATGCATTGATATTTGTAAGGTTCTATGTATGGGGCAAATCGCCTATGTTCTTGAAATATGAGGTCTGTCTTGGTAAATTATTATTCATTTCTTGTTCCAAATCACTAAATGAGAGGTGTGACCCTTTTTGATGCTAAATTAGTAACTAGAGAAAAGATATGCTTAATATTGAGTTAAGACTTAGTGGTGTGAATAATCTTGCGTAGAATCAAGGGCCAACCTAATATATATCCTTGACTTGAATAAGAGGTTATATTATGAAATTTTTCCTAGTAAAGTGGCTTATGTGATAACTAGTTACTTCTAAAATATATGATTTCTATTTGGAGGCTAGAAACCTAGTAAACTAGTTGGTGGACTTTGCTTAATTAAATTATGGAAATTAGTCCTTAAGGTTGTGATATTCTTAGTGATGATGGACCTACTATTGCATGATGGTTCTACTATTGCATGATGGTTAGTTATTATCTTATAATATGTGAGGTTGAGATGGCTTAATTGATAACTCATATCATGAAGATGCTTGCTAAAGTATGGCCTTATGATAGTTGAATAACCTATAATATGGGTGGCTTGTAGTTTTCCCCAATTTGAAGGATGATAAGACTTGTAATCTATTAATTCATGAAAGTATAAGGATACCTAGTACCGACTTCACATGGTGTTATCAATGAATTATTGAATTAATGACTACATGTCTATTCTACGACAATGTTGCTTTCTTTATGTTAAATAATTGTATGGGTATTTGGAAGTGGATTTTGATAATGAGCTATGCCAACCCACGATTTTGGCTAATTGATGGAATAGTTATCCTTTATTATATTATTGGTTGTATTCTTTTGGTGTACGCTCCGATGGTATGGGACGTCGTGATGAGTTCTAGTTTGATATTCTTTTGTGTACTCTCCGGTGGCATTGGATACCATGACTAGTCCTTTTGTTTTCTCTCTTTTATGTACTTGTTGGTGGTATGGGACATCATGGTAAGTTTTTGTGCTTATTGTTCTAAAGATGTTGAAGATGATTATGGGAAGTAGATTCTTTGCTATTGTGTATATGGCCTTATGCTTTCAAAATGATATCTAGTTGTAATGGCGATTATGTAGTATATTGAGATAGTATATCATGTTATTGCGTTAGTAGTATAGATGCTGTTACAGTGGTATCAAAGTGGATTCAGGTTTGATCTTATCCCTTGACTTTAAAGTTATTGTCTTACTTTATATCGTCTTTACATTATAATTGTGCTCAATCGGCCGATGAAGCCTACTGAGTACTCATGTTTTGGTACTCATACTACATTTCTGCACCTTTTTGGTGCAGACTTAGGTTCTAGTTAGCGTCGGTGAGCTCTTCATGCGAGTTGACTATTCAGAGAAAGGGTGAGCTCTTAGAGATAGAGTTGCTCTCTTTCCCCTATATCCTTATTTGTCTTTTGCTTTCGAAACAAATGTATGAGATTATTTAAGACATTTTAGATTCTGAGATTGTAAATTCCTCTTGTCAAGTTTATAAGCTCTTGTATTAATACTATCAGGTTATGGGATTTTTGTTTGAATATCGGTTGTCCTTAGTTGTGAATTATTGTTGTTATATATTATGTTCATATATAGGGCCCATTTTGGACATTCTTACCAAGGTAACCCATTGTAATAGCTCCAGGTTATGGTACTGGCTTACCTACCGGTGGGATATGGTGGGTGCTATTATGACTCGAAAGTCGGGTCGTGACATTAAGCGACCTGGCTTTTCAAGCTGATTAAAGCAGAGCCCTGTCCACTAATGCGGAGGCCGCTTAAGTAGCTCCTCATCCACTTAAGCGGCTTCTCGTATGCTTCAATGGACTGCATAGGTTGGACTAGTACTGCTTAAGTGGTCACCACTAAAGTAATCAAGTACTGCTTAAGCGGTCAAGTGTCCGCTTTAGCGGTACTTGAAGGCCATTAAATATCCCATTTGCCCAACTTTCTTTTATTTTCTCACACATCTTAAGAGTAAAAACCCTAGAGAGTGTGGAAAATTGGGAAAACAACTATTAGGTGATTTTAGGTTGATTTTGAGCTCGAATTTCTTATTCCTTCACTAAAATCTTTTTAATTTCCATCAAATTCATGGTTAATTTCTCAAATTTTTTTCCAAAATCCCCAGATTATTGATGATTTGATTTTTGCACAATTTGTGCTATAAATTTACCCATTCTTAAGGGTAATTTCCTTGAGCATAGACGGATGTATTGGCAGTTTCAAAATTGTGATTCCATAATTGGGCCCCACATGGGATTTTTTTAATGTAATTTTGGACTTGGAGCACAAAAATGTATTATGGGTACATTTTTTTATACTGATGAGTAGATTATTATTTTGATAGCATGGCATTATGTGGAAGCTTCTTAAAAGGGGAAATTAGTGATTTAGTAGAATTTATTAGGCTTTCTTCGACATCGAGGTAGACCAAGTTTACCTTTCTCATATATTGGGCTAAATTATAGTATATTTATTATAGTATTCTACATATGGGTTGGAAATTAAGTTTGGAAGTATATTTAGTGTAATTGAATCTATAACTATTATAAAACAGGTTTGGGTCCAATGGTTTAACTATGGAAAGATCCATAATTATGATTTTGAGATGTGGTTACTCAGTAAATTTGATCGTTACTTCTCTTGATTGCATCCTTCAGATTATGGGGGGTCGTGTTAGGTTATTTATTTTTCTACACCACCTAGCTTATAGGGATTAGTCTTGTAGTAATAGTTATGATTTCATCCTTATTATTGTTGTTTTAATTATTTCTTATAGTAATGAAGCATTATTCAAGGTTTTCCCTCTTACCTTGACTTAGCTTATTTATCTCGAATTTTATTATATTTACACTATGATTTTGCTCAGGTGGCCAACAATGCCTACTGAGTAACCGTGGCTTTGGGACTCATACTATACCTTTTTTGTGCAAATTTGAGTACTAGTTGCCGCCATTGATGCTAAGATTCTTGCTCATCAGTGTTTGGAGATGGGGTGAGCTCTTGGAGCTGGAGTTTATCTTTTTTCTTTTGGATCTTTTACCGACACTACTAGGTCATGGGATGTTTTTACTTATTTTATTTCTCCTCCCTAATGATATTATTGATGATTATTGCTTGTGAGTCTTTTATTTGTATATTTCTGGCATTTATACTATTTTTTGCCAAATATCCCATTACTTATAGTTTTGGTCTACGAATTTGGCTTACCTACTGGTAGGGTAAAATAGGTGCTATCATGACTCATAAATTATGTCGTGACAAATTAGCATCAGAGAGCTAGGTTTACCAGTATTATTTGTACAAGAACCTGCATCTAGTAGAGTCCTACATATTGGAACAATGATGCCCATATATTATCTTTCGGAGGATATAGAACATTTTTATGAGATCTTTATTTTTTTTACCCATTTCGTACTTAGAGTCTATGTTGGTTTCTGAAGATTCCTTTGATTTTGTTCATTCGCAGATGTTTAAGACGTGTGATACC
>NC_061122.1:160430015-160550448 GCF_002878395.1 Capsicum annuum | reverse complement strand
TCGAGAATGCTACCTTATCTAATGACTAGGATAGGAGGCCTCCACCGAGGTTTATTTCTTCTTCACTATTCAAAGATGCTTTGGTTAAGATCTTTGGTTTAGCTGGTGGTGCATGTATGATAGTGCCCATTCTACAAATCATAGTGGTCTAGAGGTAAAGGCACAGTCAATAGTTGTGGCACCTAGAGTTGAGATTCCTCCAGCGGTGATAGTTGCCTAGCCTGTTATGTCACTTGAGGAGCAAAAGATATTGGGTAGAATCTTGAGATTTACTATGACTAGGTTTATTTGGTGCACCGAGGGAGGATGCTTATGTGTTCATAGTTACTTATGAGGATTGGATTTGGGCATAGTTTAGACTTATGGTGTGGGCTACATTACTTTCGAGTTAGATTTGGCTTCTTGTCATTGGTAGAGAGTTTATCTTTATTCAAAGCCCGCTGGATCTCCCCAAGTGATATGGACTCAATTTTTTGAGGTCTACTAGGAGAACTATATGCCTCGTAGTCTTAGAGAATGCCTTAAGGATGAGTTTTTGAGATTAGATAGGGCACTATAACTTTTGTAGAGTATAAGGCACAGTTTCATGAGTTAGCTAGACATACAATATATATTTTACTGGCCGAGTGTTAGCAAGTTTAGTGTTTTATTTGGTGATTAAGACTTCCTCTTTGTATGTCTATGTAGAGTTTGGTTGTTGTTGGTAGGTCTAATACAAAGGTTTCTGACCATTCCAAGGTCATAGATGAGATGCATCGTAAGGACTAAGAAGGAGGTAATAAGAGGCATGTTATCAAGGCAGTTTCAGTAGGAGCCGAAGTAGCTCATAGTTCAAAAGTAGTAGTTCTTAGGGTAGGTACCCTACACATCAGCCTTATCAACATTAGGGCCATTCTAGTAGTCCCATTTATGTTGTACTTCAAGTTACTGATGGAGGTCAGTTTAGCTTTCATGATCATCCCGGTTAGAGTGGAGGCTAGCTTTAAAGGGGTTTATCTTCATGGTATTCTATCTGACGTGGCTTTATAAGTCAGGCAAATCTTCTAGTTCTAATATTATGCTTGGGGCATTTTATTTATGTGGGGCCTTTAGCAATTTCTCAAGAGAGTGTCCCAGTGATTAGGCAATAGTTCCTATAGTTCAAAGTATTCCACCAATTAGGCTAGTACCTCCCCTAGATAAAGGTGTTATGCATAGTCATCGAGGTGGTCCTCAGGGTGCTTGTGGAGGTCCTCAAGTAGGTAGTACAAGAAATCAGTCAGGACCAGCCAAGTGGTAGGACTGGTTAGTTGTATATTAACCTGGTAGATCTAAGTGAGAGTCTTTGAATATTTTCATTATTGGTATGATTTCAGTATGCCATCAACCGACTTTAGCATTATTTGATTTAGGACCCACTTATTCTTAAGTATCTACTTATTATGCCCCTTAGATAGAGTTATCATGGGATTTCTTATTTGTGACATTGTGTCTACTCTCACGGGTGATTCATTAATAGAGGATAGGGTTTATCGATCATGTCTTGTGATTATTCGAGAGTTTGATACTTAGGATGATCTTATTGTATTAGACATGGTGGATTTTGTTGTGATACTAGGCATGGTTACACCACTATCATTTGGTCTTGGATTGTTTTACTAAGACCGTTACCTTAGCCATTTTGACATACCCCCAGTTGTATGGTAGGGATTATTATTTGTGAGTTGATGGGGATTATTTATTATATTTTGACTAGGAGACTTATATCAAGGGGTTTTAAGTCTTATCTCACTTATATTCATGATGTTAGTATGGAGAGTCCATCAGTTGACTCTATTTCCATAGTTCATGAGTTTCCTTATTTTCCCTATGATCTGCCTGGTCTTCTGCCTATGAGTGATATTAGTTTATATTGATCTTGAGTTGGGCACCCAACCTATTTCAATGTCACCTTATCATAGTTATTCGACCATCTTAAGGAGATAAATTCTTAACTTTAGGATCTCTAAGAAAAGGATTTCATAGGCTTAGTGTGTCTCCATATGGTGTTCCTATCTTGTACGTGAAGAATAAGGATGGTTCCTTGCTTATGTGTATCGATTACAAGCAGCTTAATAAGGTGACCATGAAGAATAGATATCATATAGTTTGCATTGATGATTTGTTTGATTTTCTTCAGGAATTAGTTGTGTTCTCTAAGATTGACTTAAGTTCCTATACCATCAGTTGTGGATTTGGGCTGATAACATCCCAAAAATAGCCTTTATGACTCGCTATGGTCATTACAAGTTCTTGGTGATGTCTTTTGGGTTGACCATTGCCTTAGCTGCATTCATGAATTTGATAACTCATGTGTTCATCAGTGACATTCTTGTGTATTTGAGGAGTTGAGTGGAGAATATGCAATATTTGATGATTACGCTCTAGACGTCGAGAGATCATAGGCTTTTTGCTAAAGTCTTAAAGTGTGAGTTCTACCTCAAGTCGATGACATTTCTCAGATGTGTGGTATTTAAGGATGGGATTATGGTAGACCTAATAAAAATTTAGTCTATTCGTGATTGGGCTAGACCTATATCTCCATTTAAGGTACACAACCTCATCAGTTTAGTTGATTTTTACAAGTGATTCATTGAGGGTTCTTTTACCATTGCACCATTGATTCCATTTTGACTTGAAAAGAAGTTCCTTTCCAATGGTTCGAGGAGTGCAAGTTGTGCTTTTAGAGGCTCAAGGATGTCCTCACTTCAACTCTTATTTTGGATCTTCCTATAAAGGGTGACCGATTCACCATATATTATGATACTACTAGTGTTTGTTGGTTTTGTTTTGACACAGAAGGGTCAAGTTACTTCTTATGCATCAAGGCAACTTATGGTGAACGAGCACAACTACCCCACTCATGATTTGGAGTTTGTGGTGGTAATCTTCATGATTAAGATTTTGAGGCATTATTTGTATGGCATGCATTGTGAGATCCACATCGATCATCATAGTATTCAACATCTTATGGCCCTGAGAGAACTTAATTCTAGGTAGTATAGATGGATGGGGTTGCCTAAGGACTATGACATCTCTATCTTATATCATCTGGGCAAGGTGAATGTGGTAGTAGAATCTTTGAGCTATAAGAAGGCGAGCATGGGTAGCTGGGAAGCTATATTAGTTTCTATGAGGCAGTTGGCATGGGATATCCAGTCCTTATCAAAATTGATGGGGCAACTTAATATTTTAGACCCGAAGAGGATTCTTACTAGTGTTGAGGCAAGGTCCACTTTAATTGAGCAGCTTTTGAGTCATTAGTTTTATTATACAAGCCATTGCATTATTCATGATTAGGTATTGAGGGGTGAGTCCAAGAGGGCTACCATAGATTCTAAGGGTATTCTGAGGTATGATGATCGTATCTCTATTTTGAGGGTTGGATACTTAATTCAATCTATTTCGCGTGAGGCTCACAACACCAAATATTCTCTTCACCTTAGTACAACTAAGATGTATAGAGATTTGTGCTGACATTATTAGGGTGGCATGAAGAGAGACGTGGTGGACTTTGGGTTATTGTAGATTGACTTACCAAATTGCCACACCACATTCCTATTTAGGTACCCTTGAATGTTGAGAGGTTGGCTCGTATCTATGTTTGTGAGATAGTCAGCCTGCATGGAGTGCCTATAGCTATTATCTCAGACCGAGGTTCAGTGTTTACATCTAAGATTTTGGAGAGATTTTCAAAAAGAGATGGGTACTCAGTTTTACCTTAGCATAGCTTTTCATCCTCTAGTCGACGGGAAGTCAGAGCAAATAATTTAGGTTCTTGAGGATATGCTTTGAGCCTGTGTTATGGATTTTGAATGTTATTAGGAGCAACACTTAGCTTTGGAAGAGTTATAGTATAATAATATCTACCATTCGTGTATTGAGATGGCAAAATTTGAGGAATTACATGGTAGATGTTATCGATCTTTGATTGGATTATTTGAGACCTCTAAGATTAGACCTTGTGGTACTGACTTGCTTCAGGAGTCATTGGATAGATTCAGGGTTATTCAGAATAGGTTAAGGGAAAATCAAATTAGGCAAAAGGCTTATGCAAATCCTAGACTTTATGCCTTGATATTTGTAGTTGGAGATCAAATATTCCTCTGAGTATTGCCCATGAAGTGTGTGATGAGGTTCGAGAGGAAAGGCAAGCTCAACTCCAGATATATTGGACCTTTAGAGATCTTTCTCACAATTGGAGAGGTGGAATATGAGTTAGCCTTACCCTTATATTTTTGGTGTTGTTCATCTAGTTTTCCATGTTTCCATGTTGCGCTAGTACATTCCCGATGAGTATCATATGCTTTGGTGGAACTCAGTTAAGTTAGATAAGGGATATTGATATTCGTAGAGAAGCCAATGTTCATATTAGATAGATATGTCAAGCGGTTGTGCTCTAGTGAGATTCTAGCAGTTAACGTTCATTGGAGACAACACCTAGTAGAGAAGGCTACTTGGGAGATCAATACCAAGATGCGTGCCTAGTACCCTTACTTGTTTAAGCCTTCAGGTACATCCTAACCATTTACTTGTGCCGATGAAAGTTCTTTTAGTAATGGATATTCTAAAGACACTATAAGTCATTTTCGGCATTTCCATTCATTTTCATTGTTTAGGGATTTCCTATAGTTTCCCTAAGTATTTTATGACTAGTTAGAGTTGACAATTTAGTTACCGGGCAATTTATTTGGTTTTTAGAGCCAATTCCCTATTTTGAACTCTTCTCTAGTAACAATTGGCAATCAGGAAAAAACATCAGTCAAATGACCTAGTATGCTAATTCTGAACACTCTGTCAGCTCTAAAACATCGATTTTAGGCTAGGGGGACCTTTGGTTTGGGTCTCAAGGCTTTTAGACTTATTTCAAGCTATTGGTCAAAAGTTGAGAAAAATGGTCCTTGAGTGTGGGCCCACTTTTCATCAAAATAACCTCAGATAGAACATTTAAATGCACCATTAAGTCTGGAATGTCGAATTTGACACAACAACATAGTTCATGTGCGTATATAGAATTTTCGATGAATCTCGAGAGGTCGGTGGAGACTTGGAAAATTTCCATCTCTTTAGTTGGTGCACTCAGCTAATACATCGGTTGAAGTAGACCTTTGACCGCTTTAGCGGAGGCTACTTAAGCAACATGGCTTTTCCAGCTGAGGGTTGCTAAAGCGGAGCCCTATACGCTAAAGTGGAGGCCACTTAAGCAGAGTAGATAGGTTGGACGAGTATCGCTTAAGCAGTCAAGTGTTTGCTTAAGCGACAGTTGGAGGTCATTAAATGTCCTATTAGCTCAATTTTCTCCTATTTTTCTCACAAGTCTCAAGAGTGAAAACACTCGATAGTGTGGAAAATTGAGGGAAACATTATTTAGTGATTTTGGGGTGATTTTGAGCTTGAATTTATCATCCCATCACCAAAATCTTGGTAAGTTTCTATTAAATTCATGGTTAATTTCTCAATTATTTCCCCCAAATCCCTAGATTGTTGGTGAGTTGATTTTATCACCATTTGAGCTCAGAATTTACCCTTTCTTGAAGATAAATATTCTTTAAGCATAGAGGATGTGTTGACTATTTCAAAAGTGTGATTTCGCAAGCGAGCCTCAGATTTTATTTATTTAAGTAATTTTAGATTCGAATCACAAAAAAGCAATATGGGTACCTTTTTCTTGTATTGATGAGAAGATTATCATTCTGATTGAATGGCACATGTGAAAGCTTCTCAGAAGAGGAAATCAATGATTTAGCAGATTTTACCAGGCTTTATTCGGTGTCCAGGTAGATTAGGTCTACCTTTATAATAGATTGGGCTAAACTGTAGTATATTTATGATAATATGCTATATATCGGTTGGAAATTAGGTCTTGAAAGTATATTTAGTATAATTTGATCTTTTAGCCGATTACGGAATCGTATTTAGGCATAAAATATGGCTTAACATTATCTAGAAGTGCATTTAGTTTCCTTAGCCTAGTATGGGGTAGAGTTGGTCTTAGAATGGATTTTTGATATTAGAAGTGGGCCCTTCTAGCCCACCTTAGTCCAAGACTACTCTCCGCTCCTTGTAGACCTTATAGGTGTCTTACATCTTCTAGATGTATATTCTAGAGATTGAAGGGATTACATAGGTGATTCTTTATTTGGTATTGTTACTTGAATGATGGTATTTGTTTCGGTTTGATTCCGACGATTTATGCTACTTAGTTTCAGTTTGAGTTTGACGATTTGTCATATTGAGTTTCGATTCAAGTCCAAAAAATTATTATATGAGTTCTAGTTCAAGTCAGCCGTTGATAGGTTATGTATGATGGTTACGGAACCGGTTCGAGCCTAGAGATTTTTGTATGGAAGGATCCACGATCATTATTTGAGATGAGGTTACCAGGTATAATTCTAGTCGCTACATCTCTTGGTTGGACCTGCTAGGCTTACCAGGGCCCGCATTGGGTTATTTACTTTTTTTCACCTACTGAATTATGGGAGCCACTTTTGTTGTAGTATTTATGCTTTTATCCATATTATTATTGTTTCAGTTATTTATTACATTAATGGAGTGTTATTCAAGTTTTCCCTCTAACCTTGACATAGATTGTTTATCTTACATTTTATTATATTTATATTATGATTTTTCTCAGTCGGTCGATGATGCCTACTGAGTACCCATGGCTTTGGTACTCATACTACACTTTTGTACCTTTTTGGTGAAGATCCTAGTACTAGTTTTTGTTGTTAACATTCAGATTCATGTTGGTCAGAGTTTAGAGACAGGGTGAGCTCTTGGAGTCGAAGTTGACCTTTCTCATTCTTTTATTTTTCTAGCTTTTTCATTAAAGATATTGATGTATATTTGACTTTTGTAGTTCTCGTATTCTTTTGGATTAGTGGCTCATGTACCGATAGTACTAGGTCATGGGATGTTGTTGCTCCTTTTATTTCTCTTCCTTTATGACATTGTTGATGATTATTGCTTGAGAATTTTTTTTCTTGTATATTTTCGGCATTTATGCCACTTTTCGTCAAATAGCCCATTACTTATATTTTTGGGCTATGCCTTCAGCTTACCTACTAGAGGGGTAAAGTAGGTGCCATCACGACGCATAAATCAGGTCGTGACAACAACTATATTAAGGATCTAGGATAGCAATGCACAAGAAAAGGACATCTCGAACATGTCATGGCAACCAAAAAATCACAAAATTTTCAATAAGCATTATCTATAGTGCAAGGATGCAATTTAATATCAAATTAACCTTACAAATCAAAAATGCTTCTCAAGAGGTGACACAAAATCTTCAAAGATCTTCTTAATCTTCATAATGTAACTTACCTTTCTCATATCCCAAATCAGGAGGAATAATACATCACCCTCTACCCTAAATATCAATGTTTCTCACATGCAATAGTTAGCTCCACCCACACAAGACATTAAAATTCTTAAAGGATCTCAATTATTACAAGAATTTAGACTCACTCTCACAAAGAAATTCAAGTACAATAAGTATAACGATAGGCTTGCCCCTTGTTTTTTCCACCACTATTGTAGACTTACCTAGTTTGGAGTCACCAAAGAATTGTAGGTACAAATGAAGGTTTATGGTACGGGAAGGAATATATGGATTAAGAGACTAAAAGTCCCCCTTCAATGCAATTAGTTATCCTATTCTACCAAAAATATTTCAAATTGTCCACATTATTCACTTTCAAATCATATCCCTTGTTTCACTTAACCTCTAGCTTAGCAATTACAAAACAAATCAAACATACCATTTTATTTCTTTATTTCTTTGGCTCTTTCAAGAGATGTTCTAACTTTAAACCTTTCATATCCCCTCTTTTGTTTTAATTACTCCCCAGGTTCTATAAGTTAGGCTATTTAACATTTTCATCAAGCATATCTTTTGTCTCTTAAGCACATGATTTGACAATCTTACACATACCACTCTTAACCTATCTTAGCATATCATAAACTTCCCCCAAACTACAAATTTGAGCTACCCTTAAATAAATCTCACCATTATACAATCCCCCAAACTTAAGCTTTCACCTGTATTGCCTTACTTAGAATCATGTGATGCATTAAACGAGGTTAAGTGCAAAAAGAAAGATTTTCTAAAAGTCTTTAGGTGTTATATCATGGCTATCATAAAAGAAAAGAAAACAATTGGTGAAGGATAAAAAGGGTAACTAAGGAATAATGTTAAGATGGGAATTTGGGGGTCATCCTCCAAACAAAGCTTGCCCAGGATTTCGCTTTGAATAGTGTAATACCCAAAATTTTCAAGCCCTTAACCCATTAAAAGATAGGAAATTAAGTTATCTTTCCAATGTATCAAGTCTCGTCTTAATTTGGTATCTTGGCAAGAAGTTATACAAGTGTTTCCCCAAGTTCAAGTCAGCTGCCAGTGACTACGACTCCACCCTACTATCAATCATCAGTGGCTACAAGTCGTTAGAAGGTAATCGTAGTCACAATAATGTGCAACTAAGAATTTATCCCAGTGGTTATGAGTCCAACATATGACTTGTATTCATACCTTACGAGTCATTATGTGAACTCGTAGCCTGACTAGTGAGTGACCCAAGAATTTAGCGTTAGATTCTGACCCTACCTAACGACTCCTAGTCAGACTTAACAAGTCATTAGGAGGGAAGTTGTAGGCATAACAATGTATGACCAAAAGACAATCCTCAGACTATATCTCCACCTAACAACTCATAGTTAGATATAATGAGTCATTAGGGAAAATTTGTAGCCAGACCATAAAGGACCCGAAAACCTAAGATTTTAAGGTTATGACTCGATCACAACTCATGGCTAGTCGTGGTTGAGTCTTAATGACTGGAATGAGGTTTTTCTGCATGATTTATCAGGTACTTTTATGTCTTTTACCACTCTTTCAAAATCCGAATCCACATCATTTAGGATTCCTAAATGGTGGTATAAAAGAACCAAAAATCTCCAATTCATGAATTAATCATATTCTCCACCCAAAGAAGTTATAAGAAGGGACTTTTCTCTTCTCCCATGGAGCAATTAGGGTTCTTCAATTTAGTCAAATTCTAAGAATTCATTCAATCTTCTACATTCAGGTATGTGGGATATTCATCAATGGGTCCTTCCACCCATTGAGCCCCGAGCTAAATTTATAAATATAAATCCTTTTTTTATAACCATTAAAGTCAAATATTAATTTTATCAACTCTTTCTCGATTATTTTAGGTTATGAGTCCTGAGAATATGTTCCCATATGAGAATTATATTTCTCTATGTTTGATAATGCAAAAGACTACATCATGATCGGTTAATGAAATATGTTGGGTTATTCATAATTTTTCCCCTACCATGGTAAATTCCATAATTACCATGAGCAGTTTGCATTAGTCTATTCTGGTGGGTTGTCGACACCTCGTTTCTAATGTTTTGAATATGCATTGATTTATAAGTTTATGATTTCTTTAGTTAGGAGTAACACTTAGCACCTAGTAAATGCAGGGATGACGACTCCCTCGTCAATTAGTCGAGGTGTTAGTAGCAGTCCCCAAGTTCTAGAACTATATTTCTAGCATAGGATATCAGGGGTCACCCATAAATTTAGGCTTGACACCCTCTTAGGGGTCACCCATGAGTTTAGGCTTGATACCCTAGTACTTCAGGACATCGGATTAGTGGATCCACAAAGCCAATGTTGGTATCCTTCACAAGGTACTGACACCCTTGCAGCTGAGGTTATAGGTTGGACACTGATTATCTTAGATTGGGGCATGTAGGTTGTAATTATCTCCTACAATCCTTAGTACAGTATTTATATTATAATCAGTCAAAGTTTTCATGACCAAATATCCATATACCAATTATTTAGCTATTTAGATTATATCAATATATGTTTATTCTTGGTCTTGCATTGGATTTACATGTTCATGCATTCATGTTCAGTACCTATATGTATATCAAATAGTTGTTATCTCACATACCAGTACATTTAAAGTACTAATCGCATACTCTTTTTTTACTCTATGTTGTTTTATAATATAGGTTCATTGCTCAGTCCACTGATCGCTTCTAGTCCATTGGTGTACCACTCAAATTCAGAATTGGTGTATCCTCATCAGTCGAGGACTATTTATATTATTAGTTATTCATCCCAGTATTTTATTTTATGCTATTTTAGTTTGTCAGAGTTAGTTGGGGTCCTGTCCCAACAGCTCATCATGTTTAGAGGCTTTCAAATAGTCAGTTAGTTAGACATGCTTTGTAGTTTATGTATTTTAGACTTCATCCATATTGTATTAGTTTTACAAATACTTTTAAATAACTTTTGAACAGTATTTTTGTTACCTTCTTTCATATATTTATAGTTTGTGCTAGATCATGGGTTAGTTTATGGTCGCTTGTTACTCTAGGCATCGTGTTGCGACTAGGGTGTATTCTCGAGTCATGACAAACTAGTATCAGAGCACAAGGTTTAAATTATCTTAGGATTTCTTAAAGCCTTGTTAAGTAGAGTCAATTTCATAGGTGTGAAGTGCGTCACACTTATGTGCAAAAGGCTATGAAATATTTTTGGAAAGTCTCCCTTCTTTCAGTATTTATGTCGTGTGATAGAGCATGAGCTCTATTAAACTCCTTATTCTAATTTTTTCTCTACCATTTATAGAAATTCCTCCTAGAAGGGCTAGTGGAAGGAGACATGGGGACCAACCTGAAACACCACCTGTTACTGAGGACCCTCTAAATGAGAAGGTCTCTCACACTGAATTTAAGGTTTTCTTCCGTTGCGCCAAAGTTCCAAGTCGCAAAAGAAGGGGAAACATGATGGCTCTACATCGCGCCATCCCTTAGTTTCCCAATTGTCAAATTCCAGTGACACGACGTGATAGCGCCGCGTTGCTCCAAGGGTTTAGTTCAGAAAAATTTTACTAAAATTAAATGACACATCCAGGGTTAAAAGGGTTAACTTCCCACCCCTATTTACGCCCTGTAACACGTGATTCAGTTACTTTTCACCCAAAATATACTAGTTTCTCTTAAGATTCTTTCAAGTGAAAGCTAGGGTTTTCATAGAAGATCCAATTTCAAGAAATTTTCTCCATCAATCTTCATGAAATCACGAACTAAGGTATGCATAGTGTTCATTCATGGACTCCTTTCATCCATGAAGCCCAAGAACTCCTTTTCTAAATTCAAGTTTATGGATTTTCTTATGAATTTCATAATTGGGCTGCTCTTCTTCATATGGATAATGAGAAATTAAATTCTACTCTATGTTGGGTGATAAATTATACGTGGGTTAAATTATTTTAGATATAGAGTCATGCAAACCTATGACTAAACCCTTGAATGATGAAATTAGAATTGAACCATGATGTTTAATTATTATACAATGATGTTTATATGTATCATTCCTACAATATGTTTGATTAAATGCCTAGATAAAGGAAAAGTGCCTAACTAGCATGATACCATGAAATCCCCATGAATGTACAAAATTACGCCTATCACATGTTTGATGAAATGCTTCAGTAAATGTTATTATGATGATTGTTATAAATTAAAGCAAGTCATGCTTTGTCTGTTTCCTTCTATCGAGTCCTGGGGGTACTCGTACCCAAATCATTAGCTTGTCCTTACCGGTGGCGCGGTATTGACACCCTTCCAATTGGGGTTATAGATTGGACCCCAAATTAGCATAATGACATATTGGGGCATATAGATAACTACTTCCCACAGTTTCATGTTATAGAATCAGGAATGTCAGATACAGTCAATCAGTCTCAGTAATAGAACTCAAATAATTCTTCAGATTTCAGGATTGTTAGATACAGTCAACTCAGATACAGTATAAAACTCAGATAGCTCCATTAGATTTAGGACTATCAGACACAGTCACTCATATTATCAGTTATATTCATATTTAGTAATCATGTTACCATAGTAGTAGTGTCAGTTGTTATGTTTTATGCATGTATTCTCACGCTCATGATAGTTAGTCAGTTCTAATTATTGTTCATGCATATGAACCCCATGCATTCAGCCTACCTCACATGCATACCAGTACATTCAAAGTACTAATGCATTTACTCTATGGTGTCTTATACCATAGGTTTAAAGACACGAGCTCCAGAGCAAAAGTAGGTTCCAGATATCCACAGACAGAGTTAGAAGTGAGTCCTCATCTTTTGAGGACATAATTATTTCCCTATTATCTCATTAATAGTTTATTAGTTGGAGTTAGTTGGGGACTTGCCCATCAACTCTTTACTCAGACAGTTCAGTCAGAGGCTTTCTAGACTATCATATTTTAGACTTCAATATGTTCAGTTTTTTTAGGTAGTCTATTACCCCACATAGATGTTATATCATTTAGATCATGTTTAGTATTGAACCTTATGGCCTTTATGTTCATGTTTCCGCATTATAAAGTATTTTATGTAGTATATAGGTACAGATATCAGTCATGGGTTAGCTTATGGTCCTTTGGGGTCATGAGCACTGTGTAGCATTACGGGTACCGGATTCAGGGCGTTACACTTTCCAGTGCATAAGGTTCGTCTTAATCTAACATTGTGGAAAAAAGTTATGTAAGTTTGTCCCCCATGTTCCAGTTAATTGCCAATGACTAAAAATCCACCCTAATACCCGTAATTTGTGGCTATGAGTCGTTAGGAGGGACTTGTAGTCACAACAGTGTGTAACCAAGAATTTATTTTAGTAGTTAGTTGTCCAACATATGATTAGTATTCAGAACTTATGAGTTGTTATGTGAACGCGTAGCCTGACCAGTGAGTCACCCAAGAATTTATCCTCAAATTATAACTCTACCTAACAACTTATGGTCAGACTTAATGAGTCATTAGTAAGGCAGTCATAGGCATAATAGTATATGGCCAAAAGCCAAGCCTCATACTACGGATTCACTTAATGACTCATAGTCAGTTATAATGAGTCGTTAGGGAAAAGTTGTAGTCAGACCTGAAAGGACCCAAAAACCTCAGAGTTTTAGGATCATAACTCATGATCAGTCATGAGGTAAGCCATAACGAATGGAATAGGGTTTTCTTGTATAATTTCTCAGGGACTTATATATTTTCCCACTCTTTTAAAAGACAAACCTATGTCGTTTAGGCTTCCCAAAGGGTGGTATAAAAGACCCAAATAAACCCAATTCATGAATTGGTCATAGTCTCCACCCAAAGCAGTTATAAAAGGTGAGTTTTATCTTCTCCCAAGGAGCAATTAGGTTTCTTCAATTCTAGTCCAATTCCAAAAAATTCATCCAAGCTTGTACATTTAGGTATGTTGGATATTATAAATGGTTCCCTTCCACCCATAGAGTCTAAGAATTCCCTAATTTCCAAATACAAATCCTTTTAATTTTTTTATGACCTTTCAAGTCAAATATGAATTTAATCAACTCTTTCTTAAATATTTTGGGTTATGTGTCTTGAAAATATGTTCCCACATGATGATTATATTTTCGTATATTTGATAATGCAAATTTCTACATAATGATCGGTGAATGAAATATTGAGTGTTATTCAAGATTTTCCTATACCATGGTTAGGTCCATAATTACTATGATCAGTTTGCATTAGTCAATGATGGTGGGTTATGAACACTCGATACCAAGGTTTTGAACATGCATCGATTTACAAGTTTAGGATTCCTTCAGTCATATGTATAGTATTATTTTTTGAACTACATG
Source organism: Capsicum annuum (assembly GCF_002878395.1). Lineage (NCBI taxonomy): Eukaryota > Viridiplantae > Streptophyta > Magnoliopsida > Solanales > Solanaceae > Capsicum > Capsicum annuum. The sequence continues at coordinate 160,536,728 of NC_061122.1, read as the reverse complement.
ACTTCAGCATATCAGTTATTAGTTTATGTTTAAAATATACTACAGCATTATTCAGTTGGGAGTAACACTTTTTATGTATAAAATATACTTTAGATTCATTCAATTGGGAGTAACACTTAGCGCCGAGTGAACGTAGGGATGGCAGCTCCCCCATCAGTTAGGTAGAGTCATTAGTTGAAGTCCTTAAGTTTTAGAACTACATTGCTAGTGTAGGTTATGAGGGTCACCCATCAGTTTAGGATTAACGCCCTCTTAGGGGTCTCCCGTCAGTTTAGCATTGACACCCTAGTCCTTCAAGACATCATATTGGTGGATCCACACAGCTAATGTTGGTACCCTTGGCAAGGTACTGACACCGTTCCAACTGGGGTTACAGTTTGGATCCCGATTAGCTGACATTAGGGCATGGAAATTGTAGTTAGCTCCCACAGTCCTCAGCACAATATTCAAATTATAATAAGTCCAGGTTTGCATGACCATGTTTCCATATACTTGTTATTTAGATTATTTTAGTACATGTTTACACTTGGTCTTGCATTTGTTTTACATGTTAATGCATTTATGCTCAGTCCTATATGTATATCAGCTGGTTCTTATCTCGCATACTAGTACATTCAAAATGTTGATCGCATGTTTTCTTTTGTTTTATGTTGTTTTATTACATAGGTTTGGTCTCTCCATTCCCAGATCGCTCCTAGTTCGTTCATGTCAACTCAGCTGCAGCATTTATGAGTCCTCATTAGTTGAGGACTAGTTATAATATTAGTTATTCATCCAAGTATTTCATTTCATGCTATTTCAATTTGTTAGAGTTAGTTGGCGACCTGTCCCAACAACTTACCATGTATAGAGGCTTTTCGATAGTTATTCAGTTAGATATGTTTTGCTGTTGACATATTTCAAACTTCAACGATGTTTTTTTGATTTTTCATATGGTTTTAAATGACTTCTGCATAGTATTTTTGTTAACTTTTATCATATATTTCACTACAAGAAAAAGGGCTATTAAGGATAAGAAAAATGGTCCCTAAAAGTCAATAGGGACGGGAAAAATTTGGTCGCCACCCGTCCCTACAGGCTCCGATGCTAAAGATTAATTGCGACGACATTAAATTTCCAGTCGTTAATGAGTATTTGTGACCAGAAAATTTCTGGTCCTTGGAATGCTTTTAAGGACCATATTTTTGGTCCCTAAACATACTGATTAATTGGGGCATACAATATTCAGGGACAAGCTCAACTGGTCCTTAAAGGTCTAATGTGACAAAAAATTTGGTCCTTAAAAGAAGAAAAAAATTCTAGTCCCTAAAGGTCTATTTATAATTTAAGCGAAAGTGCAGCAGTATTAAAGAATGCTTTGCTAAGATATTATACCATTTTTAAAATAGATAATCTCAAATGCACATATAAATAGAGTTATCACTTGTATTGATTATAAAATATGTATTAAAATCGTAAAGAACCAATGCTATAGACAAATGCTTAAGGAACAATTCTATTAACCAAGTCATTGGCCCACTGTAACTACCCGATTTGCTGAACCAGAATGCTACACGGTGCTCATGACCCCAAGGGACCACAAGCTAACCCAGACTGATATCTGTACCTGTATACCACATAAGATAATATAATAATATGGAAACATTTACTGAGAGGCCATAAGGTTCGATCATGAACATAACTGAATAACATAACATCTGTGTAGGGTAATAGATTACCCAAAACAAAACTGAAGTCTCAAACATAATAGTCTATATCTAGTCTGCATCTCGTTTAAAAGCCTCTACTGTCTAAAGAATCTGAATAAAGAGTTGATGGGACATGTCCCCAACTAACTCCAACTAATAAGCTAACCAATGAGATACTAGAAAATCATTATGTCCTTGAAGTATGAGGACTCACTTCTACTTTAACTGTTAAATCTGGAATCTACTATTGATCTGGAACTTGTGTCTCTGAACCTATGCTGTAACATAAAAAGAAAGCACCATAGCGCTAATGCGTCATTACATATATATGGAGTATACATGTGAGGTAGGTTATATGCAAGGGTTTACATGCATGAATAATGCTAACTGACTATCTAACATGAATGTGAGAATACATGCATAAATACGTAACTGTAACTGACAACGTGATTTTTGTAATTTTTGAGTCTGTAGATAACGTGATATATTAGTAACTGATATGACTGATAACATGAAAGACTATATCTGAATAATGCTGATAACATGGGTAACTGTATCTGAGTATAACTGATAATGTGGGTAACTGTAGCTGACAGTCCTGAATCTAATGGAACTATCTGAGTTTCGTACTGTATCTAAGTTGAATGTGTCTGATAGTCCTGAAATCTGAAGAACTATTTGAGTTCTATTACTGAGATAACTGATAATGTGGGTAACTATAGCTGACAGTCCTAAATCTGATGGAACTATCTGAGTTTCGTATTGTATCTAAGTTGAATGTGTCTGATAATCCTGAAATCTGAAGAACTATTTGAGTTCTATTACTGAGATATATTGACTATATCTGACAGTCCTGATTTTGTAACATAAAATTATGGGAAGTAGTATCTGAACGATATGCCCCAAAGGTACTATGATAGCTGAGCTGGGGTCCAATTTATGCCCTGATTGGAAGGGTGTCAATACCGCGCCACTGGTAAGGACAACATGTGAGTAACCCTCATATAATAGGTAACTTCAGTGAGAACAGTGGGAACCCTCACATAACAGGTTAAGCCACCGCATCTACCCTCATATAGCAGGCTACGATGTCTCAACCTATGTTAGCTACATAGTTCTGGAATGGAAGGATTGCTTCTAGGAATCACACCCTCATATAACAGGTGAGTTCCCATCCTTAGGTTCACTCGATGCTAATTCCTACTCCCATCTGAATGGACACTGAACATGATTTACTGAACTGAACTGAGTATGAACTGAGTTACTAAATTTCTGTGGCTAACGGAATACTACTGATATCTGACAACTGACTAAGTCATGAGATCATGAAGAATTTTCCTGAGTCATAAGACTATCTGAAGTATAAGAGTTCATAGCAAGACTAAGAGTATCATGAAAACATGACATGGCTCTAGCCACATAGCTAATATTTTGGGTACAAGTACCCCCAGGACTCGATAGAAGAAAACTGACATAACATGATTTACTTAAAGACATGACTAACATTATAGTACATACTACATTCATAGGAGCGTTTCATCAAACATGTAACAGGAATGAACTTGTACATACATGGGGATTTCATGATATCATGCTAGTCAGATAATATTCCTTCATCTACGCATTTTATCAAACATATGGCAGGCATAGTACATGTAAACACATTATACAACAATTAAACATCATGCTTCAATTTCAATTCATCATACAAGGTTTTAGTCATGAGATTTCACAAATCTTTATCCATGCTAACCACCCACATGGAATTTATCAACAAATCATGGGATAGAAATCAATTCCTTATTTATCAACTTGAAAGAGAACATACAAAGCATGAAAACATGAAGAAAATTCATAACTTGTTGTTAAAAAGGATTCTTGAACATCATGGATGAAAGGACTCCATGAATGAACACTATGCATACCTTAGATCATGATTTTGTAAAGATTGATGGTGAAACCTTACTGAATTTAAATACTCAATAGAAACCCTAGTTTGTTCTTGAGAGAAACTTGAGGGAAACTAATATGTTTTGGGTGAAAAAGGGTTGAATCACGTGTTAAAGGTTATATACGGGTAGGAAGTTGACCCTTTTAACCTTGGACACGTCATTAAATTTTCAATAAAATTTCTCGAGTTGGGCCCTTGGCGTGATGCGGCGTTATCGCGTCGTGTCACGGGAAATTGACAATTGGGAAACTGCACGGTGGTGTAACATGGAGCTATCGCGTTGCCACCTTGTCTATGATCTGGAAGTTTAGCACAACACTATAGTATTGCGGATCAACACTGCAATTTGACAATTGCCATTTGAGCTATCTCCGCGATGTGCTGAAGGCTCAGGTCAAACACTGTCTCACTAAAAAGGCTCTAACTATTCGCTCGAGTGTCGAATTTGGGCGAATTATATATCAATGGAAAGATTATTCATTGTTTGGAGAGGATGCAGTATCGATCTAAGACTTGAGTAGTAATTAGTATTATTACTATGTTTAGAGTTTGGAATTTGAACTTAATTTTCAACTTTTGTGCGCATGTGACTTTAACTTTGTATTTTTCTATTCTGTTTGTGCTAGCAGTTTTAAATTAATTTGTGTCTTTAGAGTTGTAATGTTTTGTATTCTATTTGTGGCTTTGTGATAGGGACTTTGTACATAGCAATAGCTTATTAGATTTGGACTTCAAATTAGATATGTTTAATGTTAACGGTTAACCCAACAACCAAACCGATAACAATGAAAAATCGATAAACCAATAACTAATTAACTGTATCTTAACGGTTCTTTAACGGTTTAGCATATATGCAAACCTATAATGAATATGTAAAACAGATAATTTTCAAAACCAAACTAAACCGACTGATATGCAGCCCTAATTTAAACATCATACTAAGGGTTCGTTAACCTCAACTAAGTCTAATCATATATAAATAAGTCTACAAAAGGTAACACAGGTCTTGGCCTAAGGTGGGCCGAAGGAGCTCACTTTTAATCCCTACAAATCCATTTTAGACACGCTTCTATCCCGAGCTAGCAAAGGTATCTAAATTCACTTATAGATGTTGAATAAGCCATAAATATCCTGAGATAATAGTTCTTCCCAATTACAAGAAACTAGGGTAATTTCCCCTAACTTATGCAAATATGACCAATTCCACAATATCATGGGTGATTAAGACAATTCACCTAGCTTAAGCAACTAAGGCATTTCCGCTCCAAACATGAGCCACGAAGTCAAATTCACCTGATACATGAGTAACTAAGCTAATTACTCCTAATTTACTATTTTAAGATAGCCTAAATTGTCCAAATAAGAACAATCATATTAACCATGTTTCCAATATCTAAATCTCATTCCATATCTAGGATAATATCCTATCTGCTCTATGAATTAGCTCAATCTATGAAGAAGATAATAGGTTCATAGAAGTATAATAAGTATTTCAAGATAAGGGTCAAATTCCCTTCTAGACCCCAAACTCGCAATGTAGGATAAGTCACGGTGTTCAACCCACAATCACCTCCTCACATCCCAATCTAACATGCAACATATATCAAACACCATCTCAAGAAGAAAAGTACACAGAAGACTACCTCAAAGCTAAATCACCACCATTGAATCATCCATAAATTGTCCGTCTTCACTCTACAATTTTGAAACATCATCATGCTATCAAAATAATAATATACACGTCTTTAGGAGTAAAATGAGACTTATATTTCTATATTAAGGTTTGGGTCAAATTTTGGGTCAAGAACAGACCCACGAGGCCTGTAAATAGAATCCAAAATTAACCCTACCACGAGATCCCTCTATGGACAAAAAAGTTGTATGCAAAAGTTGAGCACAAATGAAACACAAGTCGAGTCTCAAATCAACCCTCAAAGTTTAAGAATTCAAGCTCTAATTTCTAAGAATTTTACCAAGAATTAGGATGGAAAGTGATAGGAAAACTAATAAGAAATTACCAAGATGAGTTAGGTTCAATTACCTTAACCCATGTGGATGATTTTCCACTTTTTCCTCTCTTTGAGCTCTCAATATGGTGTAAAAATGGTGGAAGAAGTGTTAGAAAATTTGGGTGGAGAAAAAGAGTTAAATTGTGCTTGGTGTCGCATAAGCAATCACCCTATCGCTTAAGCAACAGTCACTTAGGCAACATTGATATCGCTTATGGATCTGGCTTTGAGGATGGGTATCGCTTAAGCGGTCCCCAAGCCATTTAAGTGATACCCGCTTAAGCGAGCTCGGTGATCGTTTAAGCGGAAATTAACCAAATAGTTAATGTTGCTTAAGCGATAATATATCGCATATGCGGGGTTCGCTTAATCGACAATATGTTCGCTTAAGCAATTGCATCAATAACCTGATGCACCAAATTTTGTTAAGTCTAGAATGGACTTCGATCGGTGCTCGGGATTCGTTCAGAACCCCGTACAGGTAAATAAAATATGCTACTACACCAAATTCAACATTTGGGACTTAATGGAATCATCAAAACTTTTATCTGAGATCATTTTGACTAAATGTGGGGCTTACACCTATAGTTCTATTTTTCACATAATTCGCCCATTAGCCCAAAATGAGTTTGAAAGCCTCAAAACAAAAACCAAGGGTCCCCCCAGCCTAAAACCAACATTCCAGAGCTAATGACACTGTCAGAATCCTCATACAAGGTCATTTACTAGGAGTTTTGGCTTGATACCAAATCCTAAACAATGATAGCTTCAAAATAAGAAAATGAGCCTAAAATCCAAACAAACTATCCGATAATCAAACCGACAGTTTTGGCAAGTTATAAATGACCCGTAGCTGTTATTGGAAGGGTCAAACACCTAAAATACACGTAAATTAAGAAAATAACCTGAAGGGTCATTACAATATCCACTACTAAAAGAACTTTCATCCATAAAGGTCAATGGATATAAAGGTCTCAAAAGCTAAAAGAAACAGGTATTGGGCCTACATTCTTCGAGTACGACTCCTAGATAGCCTCCATGAAGAGAAAATACTTCCAAGGGATTTTACCACAAGTATCCTCTTTTCAACTAACCTCTTTTCTTCTCTTCTCAGACAACTAAATCTCAACCTCAGCCACCATCTGGCTACCAACTGAATCGAGGAAGGCTAATACACACAAATTCAAACCACAACACACTGATACCATAGGGATACTTGTGCAATCAACTAAAAACTCATCCAAATCAAAGGTAACCCAAGGCACGAGTTATGCAACCAATTCCAAAATCTAAACATAACTTCCAATTGACTTTCCAAACCTGCTATCCAATTAAAACAAGCAGAAAGTCACCTGAGTCTTGTCCGCACAATCTCATCACATTAACAACTAAGAATATAAGCTGATGCAGTATAAATCTAGATTGGCAAGAATAAAATAAGAACATAAGGTGCTACTTGGGCACAGAAATTGAGATAACCAAGGTCTACAGTCTATGACGATGCTACAAGTGGTTCGAATGACCACCGAATCTAGAAACCAGGAGTTTGAAGCACAACTACTCACCACTGAATGATCCACCCCAGGATGTCCCATCAATTGAGAATGAAGCCATACTGAATCCTATTCAATTCCTCTCATTGAGTAGACTATAAAAAATTTAGTTGAAAATCAAAAACCAAGTTCAAGGATGAAGGAACTAACACCGTGTCTATGAACTATCATCTCAACACCCAACCATAATCCATCTAAACTGAAGAACACAGAATAGTTAACCATAGAGTGGGCTTATCTAACCTATAGATGAAACCCCAATCTAGAAAAATCTGAAAATGAAGGCTGTACCAAAGCTCTACTACTCCAAGATGAAATCTCGACACTAAGGATGAACCGCTCAACCTCAACTACTCAAACCAAACTTGAAGAGGGGTAAGAATCCACACTCCCAATCTATCTTAACCTCTAAATTGCCATTCCAAGGCGTCAAATCTGAAACTGAGCAAACACGCTAGAACTAAAGCCAAATACTCAAATCAAACTTACTATCCAAACCAAACATATCTTTACTGAATATCTTGAGCTAAAATCAAAATATAACTGAAGAAAAAAATCACAACAGAGGATAAATCACCGACTAAAACATAAACAACCAACTCTATATCCACTAGAGGGCACAAAGTGCCAAAGCATACTCAAGAACTCGCCAAGGCTACAAACTGTACAAAAGATATCAAAACTCTATCAACTTGGAGAAACACAACTTTAGGAGGGAACTGGTAAATTAAATACTCCATCCCAGCAATGAATACCCATAAACACTTATCATCATGGAGAGCACTCCACCAAGTCGTCGAACAGATTTCATAATGAGGATTTCCTAAATCCCCCAAATAGGATAACCTTAACCCAAACAACCTATGAATCACATCGTCGAGAAAGAAGTACCAATCTCGACACTAATGCCCGTCAAGACCACTTACAAAAAATGAATCAAGCAACTCAATGTAATAAATTTCCAATTTGCTAACTAAGAAGTAGTCACAGGAAAGTTCACTTATCTCCAACTCTCTTTTCCACTTAGACAAGAACCACACCATGACAAAAATATAGTATCCTACTCCACACCAATATAAAGAGAAAACCATCCCAGGAGACGAACCTAACAAACCTAAAGATGAATTCAAAACTTCTCAACATTAACATTAAGACCACTAACGGGTGATAAACTAACCAAATTAGAAAAACGGGTCCCAAACTAGTCAACCTCAAAAATAGGTTACATAGAGAGGGACAAGTAATGCAACAACCTCGCAACCCAGGAGGCAAGTCTAAGAATCCCAAACTCAAGAATGGACAACATAAACAAATTGTTAGCTCTCTAACCATAATAAAACCATAAAAGATCATCTAACTCTCACTACCGTAATCCACTCCACAACCAATCTAGAACAACTAACAAAAGAGAAAAATGACCAACCTCACCTCGCTATAAGAGAGAAATCCTATAACTAATCTAAGTTTTCTAAGCTAACGAATAAAAACTGTGAGGAAGGGGATTCTAACTAAATACTAACAATCTAGCCATCTACCAAACGAGGATCAGTTTCATCAAACAATGACAATAATAACAATAACAACAATAATATAAACATCAATATAAGGGAATAGGTGGTACCAAAAATGAAAATAAATAGCAAGTACCACTCTAGCACTGTATAAGGATAATATGCCAAGGTAAATGGGACTCGAACCCAAATGCTACACCCATAAGGGAAAAATATCAATACCGATCTACTTCATCTACTACTAAAAGAAATAATTTGCGGGGATAGCCATATAATCATGAACTTCATATCAGGGCATATAACAATTCATATAAACCTACCAAGGCATACTACCATCGATGGGTATAAGAACCTTAATACACACAAATAAAAAAGTGAAGGCAAAAAAAATAAAAAAGCACACCTATCACGGTGAAATCTAAAGTCTGTGCCTGACGGGTTGGAGAAAGAATAAATTTGACTGAATCCAAACTCAGACCATGCATAAAAACCATCAATTGAGGTTCCAAGCACACTTTCTTCGACTGACAGGGCCACAACATTATGATCCTGGTTGGAATAAGATGAATGACTAAGGATCCTACATTAGGGAACTCTCTAGACCAATGATCGATCTCTTATCATAGCAAACCTCTGAAGCCCTAACCTGGCAAAAAACACAATGTGACCCTAACTAGTTGACCAACTTGCGTTGAGGTCTCTCCCTACTAAAGTAACCATCCTTTCTATAATCATAACATACCTCGGGAACTCTAGGCTGACGGGGGATATATGCTAACTCTATTTGAAAAACCAACTCACACATGGGGTACTCTCTAAATAAAAGACTTATCTCACCACAACTAAAACAAGCTCCTGCAATACTTTGAGGTGCTACACACTCTGGTCCTGAATGATCTCGCTGGACTGAAGGACCACACTAAAAACTCTACAAGTTTTGATGAGAACTCTACCCATAATAATCACATGACTAATCTAAGAGCCACCCATAGTCTAAAATTCTACCTACCTAGAACCAGTGGTTGTAAGTGAAGATGATCTCTACAGGAAGGATTCTCACTCTTGAATATAATACCAATAATATTGTACAGATGATATGGCCTCTTACTGCCAATTTTATAAGTCTTCATACATACCTAAGAGAAGGAAGACCCAGCTGATATTAAATGCTTCGATGCCAAACAGACTAGCAATGATAATCCTTTAATAAATCCACACACTATATCATGCTCTAAAGGATATAATATAGGAATATACCTAACCCACTGTAAAAACCCAATACGATACTCTAAAATCGACAAAGAACCCTACTGAAAACCAACAAACCCAACTCTGGCTTGATAATTACTCGATGAACCAAATATCATCTTGGCTATGAGGTATTAATAAAGCAACTCAGAATCCCCAATACTGAATCTCAAAAGTCTAAAGTAGTCATGAACTCTATCAGAGTGTGGGCTGGCCCCAAACTCTCCAGCTGAAGTTGAAGATCTTCAATATCCATCCCTGACTCTCTGGTCCAACATTGTGCTGAAGCTCTGGAACGTGTGCTGAAATCGTATTCGTATCTATCGATATCCTTACATCACCCATATAGGACAGATTAGAGTCAAAGAATGTACTTGAGGCTCATTAAAATATGGACAGATGACAAGGTGTCAAGAATAAAATTTCTTGAGAATTCCTTGTAACCTGCCAAAGATAGGATACAAATATCTCCACATTATTCGTCAAGGCTCTACTATACTCTTATATTGGTGAGGTCCAAGAAACACCTCATTTTAGGTGATGATACAGTTATTTTCAAGATATAGTAACCCTACTAAGGTTGGGATAAATCCCAAAGGAACACGTGGTTTGATAAATCTCAGTAGTTATAGTATATGGGCAAAATAGAAAAGTAAATGAAGGAATTTATTTGTAGTAGTCTCAAATAGAATAATATTAACTTAGTTAAAAATTAGTCAGAAGTGAACACAAGGATTGTGTGTTCCCCTGGCATCTCAACTCCGTAGTTTTTTTGTGTGTAGTTGAACTAACCCAATACCTTGCTTGCAGAACTGATATCACGCTATAAAAATTATAATCTACACATCTTTAGGAGTAAAACGAGACCCATATTACTATATTAAAGGTCAATTCAAATTTTAGATCAAGGACAGACCCGCGAGGCCTGCAAATTAAATCCAAAATTAAAAATTTCATGAGGTCCCTTAAAGGATGAGGATGTTGTGTTTAAAAGTTGAGCACAAATGGATCACAATTTGGGTCTTAAATCAGCCCTCAAAGTTTAGGAATTCAAACCCTAATTTCTAAGAATTTTACTAAGAATTAGGATAGAAATTGAAGGCAAAACTAATGGGAAATGACAAAGATGAGTTAGATTAGCTTACCTTAATCTATGTGTATGATTTTCCTCTTTTTGAGCTCTCAATTTGGTATAAAAATGGTGGAAGAAGTAATCGGAAATTGGATGGAGAAAAAGGGTTAAATTTTGCCAGGTGTCACTTAAGTGATAGTTGCTTGGGCAACACAGATATCACTTACGTGACTATCTTCGAGGTTGGGTATCGCTTAAGCGATCCCTAATCTATTTAAGTGATACCTTCTTAAGAGATCTCAGTGATCGCTTAAGTAGATATTGACCAAATAGTTAATATCGCTTAAGTGACAACATGGTGTGTACGCATAGTCTGCTTAAGTGACACTACGTTCTCTTAAGCGATTGCTTCATTAACCTGATGCACCAGATTTTGCTAATTTTGAAATGGACTTCAATTGGGTGTTAGGGATTCATTTGGAACCCCGTACGCGCTAATAAAATATGCTACCACACTAAATTCGATGTTTTGGATACAATGTAACCATCAAAACTTTCATCCGAGATTGTTTCAACTAAATATGGGCCCTACACCTATACTTTTATTTTTCACATGATCCACCCAATAGCCTAAAATAAGTTTGAAAGCCTCGAGACCTGAACCAAGGGTCCCCTAGCCTAAAATCAATGTTCTGAAGATGATGAAGTTGTTGAAATTCTCTTCGAGGTCATGTATTATGAGTTTTGTTCGAAGTCAAATCTTAAATAGTAAAAGCTCCAAAATAGGAAAATGAGCCTACAATCCAAATGAACTATCCGATAACCAAAACGATAGTTCCAACAAGTTATAAATGACTTGTTGCCGCTGTGGGAATGCTCAGAACATTAAAAGTGCATGCAAATTGAGGAAATGATCTAGAGGGTCATAATAATTTCTTCAATGTACCACTACCCCACTAAAAACCATCATATCCAACCTCTCATACGTCATACTGGATCATCTATGCATATCCTCATCACATGGCTGAACCATTGCTTATTGTCTTCCACCGAAGCCACTCCTACCTCTCCTGGTAAGTTCACATATCCATATCAATATCCTTATCTCTATCACCTTCAAATTTTATATGTGGAAGTTCTTTACTAGCTAATACTATGGCGCCTCCAATCCTACTAGGGCGGATATGCACCTATAGCCATAAAGGCCCGAGAACACTAACCCATAACCTTATACTTCTCCTGCATGTAACTATGATAATCAAAAAAACTTTCCAAGTAAGGACATTATGCATTGATGAAAATAAACCACGTATGTAAGCCTAAAACTATATATACAAGACTTGGTCATTGGGGCCACAACGTCTAAGAGACAAAAATCTACCAAACTTAACTTTACATTGATCTACAAAGCTTCTGTAAGATATATAACTTAATTCAGGTCGGGAAAAAACCCTGATTTACTCTCAACTACTATATACTAGCAAAATATATATAACAGATTCAAAAAGCCGAGAATCAACTTGAAGCTCAACAATAGCCGTTGAATATCATGTGCTCCTACTAGCGAGGTGCATTAGTTGAAACACTTGTGCCTACAACATGAAATTTAGGTTCCCATGAGGGACATCGTACAAAAATATGTACTAAATATTTAAGGCTAAAAGTAACTACATATAATACAGGAGCTCAATTGAAATTAAGTGCAAGTATATAAATAATACTAATAGAGCTTTACATATACTTATAGGATCATGTACATTACATTCTTTTCTTCATTTTACCCTTCTTTCTTTATAATCGTTATAGGCCATGTGATAAAAAACCAATTGATCAGTGGTAAATATACAAATTGGGATTGACCATGCTACACTTACGCCTCTAAGCTACCACCCATATAAACAATTTAGGATTAACTTATACTTGGATTTCAACCCTGAGATGTCACCTGTGTATAACCAGATTTGCATTACTTAGTTTATTTAACCTTAACCAGATTTGCGTTACTTAGTTTATTTAACCTTTAAGATTGTTAATTTAGTGGTCATAATTTTATTGAGCTTTGGGACAATAGTCCACCAGTAACAGACATGTGAATAAATACTTAATGGGGTAATAATAAGGTAGGGAGCAGTTTGTACACAACTAAAATACTTAGTAGCTAAAATAAGACATGAATCTTATTTTACTAAAAGGAGAGCTCCTAGAATTTGCTAGTTTCGTAGGCAGATAGATTTAACAATAAGCGCGTATTGGGGTATTCGAACATATTAAGAAGTGGGAATAAGGTCGTTAGCTACATGGGAGATCATACACTGACACTATGTATCTTTTGCTATAGGATAACTTAGGAAGCTTACTTTGTAATACAAGTGTTGGATTTCATGCCAAAAAGAACGGAATAGAGTAACATTACATGCTTTTGATGTACAACTTCAGCATTACCCAAATTAACGTTCTTCCTTTCAGATTACTTATCTATAATAAAGTGATCAGTAAAAATAGTATTAGTTGCTAACCAACACATTTAGGCTACTTAACTTCACCAAAATAGTAGTCGGACTGTAAGCCTATAATATAGCAAACCAAGGGTGTTCTTTCAACCCCTTCTCTTCTAATTACATTTGTACAACACAAAGATTCATATGAGATCCCTAGAAACTCCTTGGTTTCATAGTATGTACAAAATAATTCACAATGTATGATAGGTAGAAAAGCTTATACAACATCTAATTAAGTGGTGCATCATTACACCTTTCTTTTATATGTGAATACCAACTACTCACATCCCCTTTTAAGATCAACCAAGATGTCCCCAATATAACACATGAAATAACCCTAAAATAGTCCCAAAATCCTTTCATCACACCATAGAATTATTAACTCAAGGATTTCAGTTACCATTCCATGATTTCTTGACAAAACACACATAAAATTCTCATTCAATCTTGTATATAAGGAGGGGAAAAATGGACAGTAGTATTACCTTAATTTTTGGAATTTGTACTCTAAATTTGCACTTCTTTTAAGAGCTTGAATTATTCCTTCAAGTTAACCCGCAAGAGAATAAGGCCTCTTAATAATAACTAAAGGGACATAGGGCATAACATAGACGAAAGGTAGTCAAAAGTATAATCAACATGATTTGCTAGCTTTTAAGATAAGAATCAAGCTTAAACCATAAGTATTTTCACTTATCTTAGCTTAGAAAGATAAGGATTTTCTCAAGAACCCTAGAAGAAAATTGAGGTGGTTGTGCCAAGCCTTGAGAGAAAGAGGATGAAGTTGAGAGAGAAAAGCTGATTTTTGGCTAAGTTAAAATATTTCAAATGAGTTGGTTTCAATCCGGTTAAAAGGAGATTCTGTTTTCCAACTTTCTAAACCATTTTTGGCCTGAAAATATCAAGTACAGCTTGCCCATTTAACTTGGGCCTTGTTGGACTAAAACTTATTGGGTCTTGGTTGCCTATTCTTCTATTATTCCTTCACTTAGTTTGGTCCAAAATTAAGTCAAATAGGTGTTGGTGTACTTAGCCCAATAGGTTGGTCAAAGGAGTCTTAGTCGGTGATGCACCTACTTGCTTTATTAATATCTAAAATGGGCCTTTAACTGTTATGACTCGAGTCTACCCCCTAGTCATAACACGGTGCTTAGAACCATAACTGATCCCAAACTAACCCATGTACTGGCATAATACTTGAGAAATTGATTTAAAATGTATATACAAGCTAAATTTGTTGAGCGGAAGCATAATCATGAGAAAATTTGAATGAATATAACATTGATAAAATTTACAACATGATAAAACTGAAGAAAGAACTTGAATTATATATCATTACTCTAACTGACTATCTATGAAACCTTTACTATACTGACTATAGGTAGATGGGACATGCCTCCAACTACTACTAATAAATACATAATAATAATAATAATATATTTATATAAACTACAACTGCCTGAATACTGAGAACTACCTAATCCTGGTGTATGGACTACTTCTGGTACCTATATGATCAAAGAATGTAGCACAAATGCATGTATATGGTTAGTACTTTGGAATGTACTAAGTATATGGGTACATACACTAAATTATGGAAATCTTTTAAACATGCTTTAAAACTGAGGATATAAGTTATTTGTTGAAACATCATTTAACACATGGATATACGTAAAAATTTGTAAGTCATAGTGAGATTTATAAACCATAAGTCAAAAATAATTCTGTAAGCTGGGAAGTGGTAAAACATGAATACTGTATATAAATCTCATGTGAAGGTCAACATGCTGTAAAACTGAATTGAGAATCATGTATGGAGCCTGAGCATGAAAAAATGAACATGTAAGATAAATGAAAGACCAAGTAAAACATGCATTCAAATGATTTGAATAACTAAATAACTGATATCTAAATAATTGAATAACTGAAAATCTGATTACTTGGTCAAGCAAACCTAAACCGGTATAGACTAAGTACTAACTGAAATAGTAGGAGCTATCATGTAACTGGCATAAATTATGTGAGCTACTATAAAGTCCAACGTTTGACCAAATGTTGAAGAGGGTTGTTCTATCCTTGCCATCATAATAGAACCTGAAATGAACTGGAGTGAACACTAAACCAAAACCATATTTGGCAAGGGGAAACACTCTTTAACGAGGCCCCTAAACTGTAATAACCTAATTTTCTAGAATCAGAACATCACACGGTGCTCATGATCCGGAAGGACCATAAGCCAATCCTCTACTGATATTTGTACCTAAATATTGCATAATATAGATAATAAATGCGAAAACTGGCCATTAGGTTCAACACATCTGAAAATACTTAAATTGAAAATTAAATACTGATACACCTATCCGAAAAGCCTTTAAACTGTTTGAACTATGGAGTTGATGGGACATGTCCCGAACTAACTCCATCTACTGAAATTAAACAAAATCTGATACGATAATAATAAAAATAAGGATCATCCTCGACTGAAGAGGACTCTCTGCTATGTCTACTACTGCTAACTGGGATTGAGCTGCTAAGGGTACTCTAGATCTCATGCCTCCAAACCTATAGTGTCAGATAAAACATCATAGCGCAAATGCGTTAGTACGGGAATGTACCGAATATGAAGATGAGGTAAGGCTTAAATGTAAAGGCTCATGCATGAACAATTACTTAACTGAATAATCATGAGAGTATTGAATGAGAACACATGCATGAATGTACAAACCATAACCGAAATTATCATAACTCGAGATACTGAAACTCGAATATTGGTTTACTGTCATCCGAACTCACTACTAATGCCTGAGATACTAAGCACTGAATTATCTGATACTGATAACTGAGTACCGGAGTTAAGATCGGTCTTATATAGTGAGTGGTCTCAAAAACTGATGATACTGAAACTGATTAACTGAATTTACTCATATCAATGACTGAATTCTAAGCTTTCTATTCTCGAATGACTATATCAAAGATCAAACCTCTCTAACAGATGATTCTGGAATCTACTGTCAATGATAATAAATAATTATGTCCGAATCTGATAATAAGAACACTCAACTGAATCTGAGACTAAGATCAAGCGTATCTGACGGGTGATCTCGGTATCTGATAATGAGATTAGGCAACTGAATCTGAGACTGAGATCAAGCCTATCTGATGGGTGATCTCTAGATTTGATAACAAGAATACTCAACTAAATCTGAGACTGAGATCAAGCCTATTTGATGGGTGATCTCGCGATCTGATAATGAGATTACTCAACTGAATATGAGACTGAGATCAAGCCTATCTGATGGGAGATCTCTAGATCTGATAAAAAGAATACTCAACTGAATTTAATACTAAGATCAAGCCTATCTGAGGGGTGATCTCGCGATCTGATAATGAGATTACTCAACTGAATATGAGACTAAGATCAAGCCTATTTGACGAGTGATATCTAGATCTGATACTAAATAACTTTATATGGGACCAAGCTTATCTGATGGGTGGTCCATGAATCAATGGAACTATTGGAGTTCCTCTCTGAGATAGATGACTATATCTGACAATCCTGATTTTTGAAGATTGATACTAAAACTACAACTCTAGAAAGTAATCACTTAACCGACATGTCCCGAATCTCAACTGGTGGGGTCCAACCTATAACCTCAGCTAGAAGGGTGTCAATACCATGCCATGGATAAAGAACTCTCTAGTCAAGCCTATCTGATGGATTACCCTCGTAGGAAGTAAAGCCTAAGGCAATGTAATAGTCAAGTTTATCAGACGGATGACCAGCCTTTCCTGATGGGTGACTCCTGTATCCTACGCTGGCTATGCAGTTCTGGAGTTTATGGATTGCTCCTAATGACTCTTCCTCTCTGATGGGGAGCCGCCATCCCTTTCCTCACTCGGTGCTAGCTCCTACTCCCAACTGAAACACTCTGAACTTATTTTTAATTGAACATAAACTAAGCTGAATCTGATACTGATCATGTTTCTTGAATGATATGACTGAGTTAAGGTGAATTCACTTGGTTTTGTATCTGATGGAATACTACAAATCTCATTATCCGACTGAACGACACTGAGCTTGGGATAGGTTACTCGAATACTGCTGAGGATTGAACTGAACACTTGAATACTACTAAATATGAACTGAGTACAGAACTGAGGATAGATTACTAGCGATATTGAGACTATGGATATTACTGAAATTACTTAAGTTCTGTATTTGCTTGAGAGTACAGAGTTCTATAACTCACTAAGTTCTGAGAATTGTGGCTTGACTGAGATTATTGAGGAAACTGACATGGGCTCTAGACTGTAACTAATTTGTCAGGTATAAATACCCCCAGGACTCGATAACATAAAAGTAAAACATAACCATTCTTGAATAATCAATACCATGGATAGTCATTCACCATCACAATCACTAAATCATCTCTTCAAGTAATTAGAAATCATAAACATGTGATAGTATAGGGAGATATGTTATTGGCTCATACTCCATTCAACAAGATCTTGCATTAAACACTTAGCATATATTAAAGTCTTAACATGTATCGAAGAGCACATAATTGGGGAACTTCATGCTATCATGACATAATTCATTCACTAAGGCTTTTCAATAAACACTTGGTATGCATGGGCTTGCACACAATTGGGGATTTCTAGGCAACATGCTATAATGGCTCTAATTCCTTCACTTAAGCATTTTATCAAACATATGGGGAGCATGCTTTTCTTATTCAACAATTTCTACACCTAATTGAGATGAACACATCACTTAACAAGAAACTTGAATAGGGTTTATCATGAACATCACATGAATTTCACATACTAGGGTCAATCTTGAAAACCTTGTAAACAAACATGAATCACAACTCAATAATAGCATAAAGATCAATTTCAACTCACATGAATAATGAAAACTCATAAACATAAAAGCTTTGAAATTTAGAAAAGGTTTCTTGAGCTTCTTGGATGAAAGGGACCCAATAATCAACATCTGCATACCTTAGAGAAATACTTTCTTGAAAGCTCATGGAGAGATTCCTGATTTCTTGATTTCTTTTGAAGAAAAAAAAAGGGTTTTGATTTTGTAGAAACCCTAGCTCTTGTTCTTGAACAACTTTGAGAGAACACTAGTATTTTTAGGTTAAAATGAGGCCAAATCCCGTGCTAAGGAGTATATAAAGGGGTAGCAAAATGACCCTTTTTGCCTTTGGAAATAAACTGAAAATCCTAATTTTACATGCTGGCGCGACGTGCCATAATCGCATTAGCTCACTAGTAGTTGGAAAATTTGAAAACTACTACTAGATGGCACGACGCGGTGGAAATCGCATTGCCACCTTGGTTGCGAACTGGAAAGGCACCGCGATGCGGTGGAATCGTGTTGGTGCATTGGAAATTGATAATTCTGAAATTAAGCCTTGGCGTGATACACGATAATTGTGGAGCCTCACTGGATTTTGACGATTTCCATTTTGGCTGGATCCACGATGCGCTAAAGTGCCAAGTGGCACACTGTCTCACTAAAATAGCTCTAACTCTTTGCCCAAGTGTCAGATTTGGGCAAATTTGGTATCGACGGAAAGCTTATTCAATTCTCTACATGACAAAAAGTCGATATTAGAGAAATTCTACATAGTTTAAAATACTTCTCACTTGGGAAGATACTTCTCAACCTTTTAAGGCCAGATTAACACTTTACTGAACACTCTCTAAGGCTCATACTATGAGAGAATTTTATGGTGTCTTACATAAACCTATAGTGGCACGTAGTTTCTAGAAAATAGAATGTGATAAACCCACTCTTTCTTCTCAGTGCTAAATTCTACTCCCAACTAAAGACACTAAAATACTAACTGGTGCATCAACTGATAACTGATAAGCTTAAGTCATGGTATTTTGAAAACAACAGTGCACACAGAGTCTGAAGTATACACATATAAACTGATAGTTCTCAACATGATCATAATAAATAGAGTATAATAGTAAAATCTTGAGTTGACTGACTCGTCACTTGAAAAGTCTAAAACGTAAATAAAAATATAGGTATCAGGAATTTATAATCCACCAGCACTGAATGATTACAAAATTCGATAACAACACTTAAAACATTAACATAAAGTCATGATTCAAAGACCCAAAACATGAGACATTTCAATAACCTAATAAATTACATGAATTTGAACATAGGAATGAGTTAACCTTGGAAATATGTCATGTTTATACAGTTTAAAGCATAATTTGAGAATTTTACATGATATTGACTAAATATGACATAAGGTTTTGGAACTTAAATCATGTAAGAGCAAAATTCACATGTGAAAGATCATTAGCATGGTTCGAATGTAAATCTAATAAGGAAACATGGATAATTTCATAAATTACATTGAACTTGATCATAAATTTGAGTACAATTTATAGTTTAACCTAAAAGAGGGTGTTTGGGCTCAATGGGTGAAAGGAACCCATTGATAAATACCCCACATACCTTAATTAAATGACTTCTTGAAGAAAGCTTGTAATTGGAACTTGAATTCTTGGGGAAGAAAGATTTTAATTGAAACTTAAATTCTTGAGAAAGAAATATTAAATTTCTTGTTCTTTCGAAGGGAAGGGTTTACGTAAGTGTTTACATGATAAAAAGTGGGCAAATAATGCCCTTTTAGGGATTTAATTCGTCACTTGGTGCTTGGGAGCAAAGAGAAATTACAAAAATGCCCCTTGGGATTATATTGACAAAAGTAGGAAACATATCCTATGCTTAACAGAGCCTAAGGTCCACTTCATGGAGCTATCGTAGGCCCTCACTGGTTTCTTATAAAAATACTCATAATATTTCGCTCGGGTGTTGGATTAAGGTGAAATCAGATACGTTGGAAAGAGAACTCAACTATCTATAATTTGGTGTATATTGAGGTGAAAAATTCTACATATTTCAAATTTGACCCTTGTAGGATCGAATACCAAAATTTGGTTGAATCTAGACTCTTAGCTCAACTTTGCTCTAAGTGCTTCCTATGAACATTTTCCACCTCATAAGCACTCTTCACACTAGGATAATGATAATTATGCATATATTCATATACAAATCATTGGATTAGAGATTATACACTTAGGAATGATTATTTGAATTTTAGCCCAAAAATATGGGGTGTTACATTAACTTATTGGGCCTTTGGGATGATTT
Source organism: Capsicum annuum (assembly GCF_002878395.1). NCBI lineage: Eukaryota > Viridiplantae > Streptophyta > Magnoliopsida > Solanales > Solanaceae > Capsicum > Capsicum annuum. The sequence continues at coordinate 160,516,009 of NC_061122.1, read as the reverse complement.
TTATGTATTGGTCCCTTACTCCATTTTTTTTATTTGACTAAATTTGGGCCCCAAATGAGTCTATTAATATATTCCCAAATTTGATCCATAGCGTTAGGCCCATTAACTTGGTCCATATAGCTCAAGTAAGTGACTCACCTACTAGCTTAATTAAGTCAAGCAAGAACCTCAATATTTTATATTTTTATTTCCTAATCCCTTTAATTTAACTTACAACTTGTATAACTTGGTCACTATAAACTTTAGATTCAAATACTTACCCACAATCCCAAATTTAAATTGTTGCATTGATGTTAACTTGGTCATGTCACATTAAAATGTATAGGTAGTATCTTCAAACCTATTTAAACCATTAATACTCGCACAAAAAACCAGCTCATTACCTATACCACAAGGCCATATCAACTTCCAAATAATTAGAATAAGTATATGCAAATACGAGGTATTTTTAATACCCTAGGTTTTAGACTCTGACTTTTTCTTAGTAATTGTGCTTATTGATCAAGGTACGACTCTGGTAATGAGTTATGAAGACTCATCATGAGTCATATTGAGCTAATCGTGGTCTAACTAGTAAGGTTTACCTAAGTTTCTATCTTGGTCATGACTAGTACCATAGAGTCATAAGGTAAATGTAATGAGTCGTGGTGAGGGGTTGTGACCTTAGTAGTAAGATGGCCCAAGGTTGCTATCTTGGTAATGAATAGACTCTACAAGTTATTGGGTAAGGTCATGAGTCATATGGTAGAACTCATGAACAAACTAGTAAGGTGGCCCTAATTCACTTGCCAGACTACGAGTCGTGCTAACGACTATGACCAGTGACCACGAGTCGTTACCCGACCCATAGCGACTAGGAGTTATTTTTCTACACATTTTTCATTAAGGGTAATTCAGTCTTTCCCCTTATTTTACACTATTCCCATGACATAAAACATTCTCTTAGCCCTATTTCTACCCGTTAAACAAAATAGAACACTTCTTCTCTCTCAAATTCCTAAGTCAATAACAAAGCTAGGGTTTTTAAGGGTTGGTAATCTAGGGCTCAAAGTGCAGTTTCTTCTTCACATTCTTGGTACTTTTAGGCATGTATCTCTTCCCTAAACTTGTATTTTATAAGGCATGCAATGGTTTGGTATTCATATTGTTTTAATATTTGGTTTTGGAATTTGGATTGAGGGTTTTGGATGATCATTGTTTAAATGGTATTCTCATGGTTTGCATGCATTTGTTTATGCTTTATGGATAGATTTTGGAACTCATTGGGTGCATAGGCATGGTGAATGGAATTAGGGTCGTGGATTCCCCTAAATTTATGGTTTATAGTTTATGGTTTGGAAGTTGGTATTAACCTCAACGTACTTGCGTAATTGGTTTTGAAATATGGACAATTACACCTTACATGCTTTACTAAACTATTGCATTGCATTAATGACTTAATGGATAAAATACTTTTGAATGTCCTTGGTGGCCATGGATTGATCTTAAATTGGAACTTTGGAGTCTTATGGCTAATTGGTTTAGTTTGGCATAATGGAATTGACTTGCAAGCATAATTAATTGGTATGATGATACAATTAGGTAAATCATAAATGTATGACTCCTTGGGTTATGTGTAAATGTTTTAATTTGGGTTTAAAAAGGGTTGTGTAGCTCGTCGCAAAAGGTGGAGTCCCGGGGAGACCGATACTGGAAACCATATTTGCTGGCGTGGGGGCCTTAGTGGTCGTGTGCATAGTTCACACTTTATATATATATATATATATATATATATATATATATATTTCCCTAGCCCTTCCTTAGATTTATCCTATTCATACGGCTGGCACACGTTGGAGCCCTTTCAGGAGGGGAAGCTGAACCCATATAACCCGTAGGTGTCCGTAGGACGGTTAGAGCTACAAAATCCATGTTAATGGTTTTAAATCTCATATATATATATATATATGTATGTATGCATATATGTGAACATGTACATTGAGTTTGGACTTCATTTTGAAATGACATTATTTTATCCCTATCATGAGTTGTATGCTAGTGCTCAACCCACTAAATGTCCTAAGATGCTACATTGTTTCACAATATAGGGGCCTAAGACACCCTTTTTACCCCTGTGCAGCGTTAGGTGATTAGGTTTGTCGGTTGGTTTGCAATGAAGTAGTGAGCTTTCATCATTCGGAAAGCATAGTCATTCCATCAGTTTCTTTCCATATTTTAGAATTGAAGATTTCATATTAACCTTATCATTGTAATTGTTACTGCCATGGTCGAGGGCATGTATCGACCTAATTTGATATTCAAATTAGTTTAGAGGCTTTTATGGATATGTGTGGGTTGGATCGTGTTGTTGACTCTTAGAGATTATTTTTTACATTAACTGTTTTATCTTTATCCTCTGGTTGTCTTTTGCTCTTTTATTATTTGGATTTTGCTCGATTGGACAGGATATGGGGGTGGTCTCCATCCCACGGTGGGCATGAGATACCCACCACAGCTAGGCTTGGGGTCGAGTCATGACAGTGTTATAAATACTCCCCTCCATACAACATAGTTGGTCAGACTGCCAATCTGTAGAACTTACCTTTAAGCTTAGAAGTCGCCTTTTTATCTCACAAGACCCCCAAAATGAGCCTCCACTTAAACCACCTAGCACCAATACGGTGCGTTACGTCCTTGTTAATCTCTCCATTCCCTTGAATCATAGTACCAAGATACTTGAAGAAAGGCTTGAGAATCCAACTTCACTCCGACGTCAGCCTCATATGTTGAATTACTGAACTTATATTCCAAGTACTCTATCTTAGTCTTGCTCAACCTAAACCCTTTAGATACTAGGGTCTGTCGTTAACCCTCTAGCTTATCATTAACTCCCCTTCAGGTCTCGTCAAGTAGTACAACACCGTCAATAAATTATATAACTAAGGCACCTCCCCTGGAATATGCTGCATCAAAACATCCATCTCCAAGGAAAATAAAAATAGGCTAAGAGATGATCTTTGGTGCAACACTGTCAAAATAGGAAAGTGCTCTGAATCTCCTCCTATTATCCCCACATGATTCTTCCCTCCATTCTATCTTATAAATTAACCTAGTGTATACCACCAGCATACCTCTAGATTCTAAGAACCTCCATAAAATCACTTTAGGGACTTTATTGTATGCCTTCTCAAGATCGATAAACACCATATGCAAGTCCATTCTCCTCTCCCCAAACTGCTCCACTAACTTCCTCACGAGGTGAATGTCCAAATGTAGTCAAGTGACCTAGCATAAAACTAAACTAATTCTTGATAATAGTCACTATCCTCCTCAACCTTAACTCTGCCACCTTTCCCAAAACCTTTATAGAATGGCTCAATAACCTGCTACCACTATAGTTGTTACAACTCTGAATATTCCCCTTATTCTTATATAATGGAATCATTGTACTCCATCTACAAGCTTCTGGCATCTTTTCTACTCTAAAAATAATGTTAAACAACCTTATCAACACCTCTATACTTGACCTACCAATCCTCTTCCAAAAATACACCGAAATCTCATCTGGCCCAATCGCTTGATGCCTCGACATTCCATGAATAATACCCTTGACCTCTCAAACTTGATATACCTACAGTAATCGTAATTGCGACACCTTTCTCAATGATCTAAGTTCTCCAAAATAAAACCTTTTTCCTCCTCATCATTTAAAAGTCTCTGGAAATTAGAGTGCTAATGCTTCTAATGTGGGCATCCTCCACCAATGATTTTCCATCCTCTTCCTTGTTTCACTTCACTTGGTCAAGGTCATGATCCCTCTGCTCCATAGTCTCATAAAGACTATACAGCTTCTTATCTCCACTTTTCTCATCTAAAGCCACATGTAAGCTCTCAAAATTTTCTATCTTAGTCGGTATAACAGCTAACTTAGCCTCTTTGCAAGCTAACTTATACTTCTATTTTGTTTGCTTCTTTAGTCATCCTTTCTCTCAACCAACTTTGCATAAGACACCTTCTTAGTCTCTACCTTCTTTTTAACTTCTTTTTTCCACCACCAAGTACCTTTGTGCTTTCCAGATTGGCCTCTAACCCTACTAACCATCACCTAACCCTGAACTCAACCCTAACCCAACATCAGACCAGACCTTGTCCTCACCTTGGACCTTAGTCCCAAACCCAATCATGACCTATGACATGAACCTAGTCTACCATTGACCACCATAACCACTACTCAATAAGAGAAGAAAATAAGAAGGTGCATAAATTGGTAGGGCTAAAAACAAATAGGTATGCCTAACAAGACAAAATGGTAATAACGAGTGAATCCGTAATGGAGTTTGAAGTTGTTCCCACTATATACTAAGGAAACAAACAAAAATCTAAAGGAAAGAATCAAAAATCAATAACGTATGCCAAAACTAACAAATCACAAGAAAGAAACAAGAATCAACAATGTATGCCACAAGTAATAAAACCAATATACTAGAATGCAAATTTTGATAAATAAAATCAATAATAAGAACTATACTACCCACAAGAATTTAGAAAATAATAACAATAACAACACGTACGCTATTATATAGATATGATAGTCTCAACTATAATTTAATAATAGAGAAACAGAAACCAGTAATTCAATAAGAATAATCAAAGATAATCAGGCAAGAAATTAAGAGAGAAAAAATTAAAATAAAAATATAAAAAAGATGAGATGTATAGATAAGATAATTAGAGGAGACAAAACAAGTGCACTTGATCAGGAGAGAAGACAAAGTGAGCGCATTTTATTAATTAATTCATCGAATTTCCACAAGTTGGTACAGAACTACCCCTGAAATTGGTCATCAAAAAGTATATGACACGAGTCACTGAAGAAGCTGCCCTAGACTTGTATTACCTATAGTGTTAGAAAGAAAAAAAAGATAGAAGAGAGAAAAAGAAAGAGTGCAGATCTATTTGTCAGAGAAGTCACTAGAGGATACTTTTTCGGTTAGGTCTGGCCTAAAATCTGAGCGAAGGACATTGCCTAGAAATTGAGTGGAGAGAATTGCTGGAGTTTGCTAAAGAGAGCTACTTCATCAGAAAAGTTAACTGGAGAACTAGTCGTTGGAGTTTACTATCGCAGATTGCTGGCAATTTAACTCATAGAGAAAAGGGAGAATGATAATGGGACTGACGCTAGTGACAATGGGTTAAAATTTTTTTTGATAGTATGAATTTCGATTTTTGTAGGAGCTTTCAACAGAGAGTTTGTTGGAGAAAAGAGACTTGGATATATACTTGCTAAATGCCCCTAAAAGAAACTTTTGTTAAATAAATTATGGAAGGTAAGAATTTACTCTTAAAACAGGAGGTTTACTTGTCAAGAGCTTTTAATGCAATGAAGAACAAAAATAAACATACATCTCCCACCGTAGGAATAGGATGAACAGAATTTGTTGGTGAATACCCACCGCTTCAAATAAGAAACCTCAACTAATTTTGCAAATCTATCTATATCTCAAAAAGAAGATATAAAAGAGTAGTATCAATATAATCACACGTACTGATAGGTATCTGTAATGAACCTTCAGGTTATTTTTTGACTTTTTGTATGTCTTGATAGTTGTGATTCGTTATTTATGACATGTCGAAACAAGTAGTTCGGTGCTCTGACAGTTCATTTGAGAATTTTATTAATATCAAAGTGCTTTAAAATATTTGATCTAAACAAAACATTGGTAAAAAAATATATTTTATTACCTTTCTAAAATGTTTTAGATATTTATGAGAATTCTTTAGTTACTTTATATTTATACTATTTTCTAATAATTTTATAAGTTATAATATTTTAAATGGAGATAACAAGTCTAATTATATTAAAAAAATATTATTATATAATAAATATTTTATTCAAAATAATTTCTATTAATTATGATATATTAAAAAAATTAATGTTTATTTTACCATGAATCTAAGCATTATCCGAGTGCACGTATTAGAAAGAAATATTCTTTTGGGTGTTGCCATCTCCACTCCACGTGGAGGTAAGGGACGCAAACAACAAGTTGTAATTTGGGCTTTAATTATCAACATTTACAAATCATTTAAGTTTTATTTTTGTTACAAAAATATTAAGCTACATATATGTATTACTTCTAAAACACCTATTGGTCACTATTTTCTTTTCTTCATTTTTATCAAACAACATAGATGTACATTATTTCTATAATAAACATCTACATATACAGATATCAGATCCCGTACCAGCACGGCCCTCAACATATTTTATATTATTTTATCTTAATTTATCTTACACAAATAAAATTTGTATATTCAATCAAAAATTATATATAATTTTTAAATATTTTAAATTATTAATTATAATGATGTTCAAGTAATATGTGTTACTCACCCTGCTTCAGTTTATATGACATTGATAAAATTTGGAGAGTCCATTAAAAAAATTTCTATGTCTTTTTAAATATTTTTAATTATTAATTATTTAATTTCAAATACTTATGACGTTATATTCACATAATATATAAGTAAATGGATTAAAAATTCTCAAGATAATAATTAAATATATTATTGCTTTATTAATGACAATAATATGTGTCATTTTCAATAATTACTTAAAAGAAGAACTTTTTATAATAAAGTTATTAATCAATAATGTAGTATCATCAATAACTTGCATTTTGTTGTTATAGAAGGGCCATATATAGTAGTAATAGTAATAAGAAGAACGAAAGTCCATTCCATATTACGACGCAAGGCTCAAATCCCAAAATAAGTAAATTATCAATTGCAATCCTTTTTGAATATTTTAAAATAAAAATAAAAATAAAAGTGAGGCATTGGTGGATAAGTTTCTCCTCTTCTTTAGCTATTCACTCATCTCACAGTGGGCAATCTCTTTGACATTAATGGTAGCTCCGTATCCAGCTCTGTACGCCTACAATAATATACTCCGTTGCCCACCTATTGTCATAGCAATTGCTTTTCCCCCTTTATCACTTTTCCTATCAATTAAGATACCTCTTTTCTAACTTTAGAATGCAAATTTTCTAGTGAAGTTATTCGGACAGTCAATCACTGTTATAAATAAGACAAAACATTCTTTTAATTGGTAAGTGTAACAAATCAAATTCAATTTCTTACTTCTTCTAAGCTGATATAGTGTTGACACATTCTGAAAAAGTAATCACCTTCAAGATGAGGAAAAATTTCAAGCCTATGAACTATTTTAATATTAATTAGATTTTGGAAGGGGTGTTTCATTCATTGTATTATACAAGAAACTCATAATTTCTTTCATGTATATATCCCATGATATGTGAATTTCTTATGTATGCTTTAAAATGCTTGTATAATACAATATAAGATTCAAAATCAATTGTTGTATCCTCTGCAGCATTTTTATTTTTGTTAGCTTTGTTGATCTTTGTTGGTAGAGTTTTCTTCTTTTAAACTTTTTTGTAGATTTGGTTTCTTGTATTGGATAACTATGATGTTTGAATTGAGTATTGATGCATTGTTTTCATCGATCTGAAAAATGTTAATTTTGCCAAAACATGATTCCACTGAGATTCGAGAAGTTATGGAGCAAATTTTGGACGAAGTGCTCGATTTGATTTTGATAAATCATTGATGAAGAGTTCGCCGATTCACATATCAAACCATGCTTTCCCCTACTTGTTATCTCTAAAGCAGGCTGCTTAAAAAGTATATGTAAATCTATAGAGGAGAAGATGAGGAAAAGACTAAACTGCCCCTATGAGGAAGCACACATATTGACCACCACCTATGTGCATTACTCACACTTGTATATAGTACTCCCTCAATTTAAAAAAAATGACGTACTTTTATTTTTAATCCATTTAAAAAAGAATCACCCTTTCTTTTTTTTAGCAAGACTTTAATTCCAACTTTCTAGATGGAATGTTTAATACCACAAGATTAAAGGACATTTTGGGACATTTGACACAACTCTATTTTAAGACTACACGATTCAAAAATCTTCTTTATTTTCTTAAATTTCGTGTCAAGTCAAAATATGTCATTCTTTTTTAAACAAAGGGAGTAGTAAATATAAATGCATTATTTACGTTAGAAAGAAATTTTGGGACAAAAATATTTTGATGTAATATTTGATTCCAAGGAAAATCGATTATAATCATCAAGTTATACGAGCTCAAAATTTCTTTATTTTTTATCTCTAGAATTGGAAAATTATGGGAAGTCATCAGATTGAGTTTAGTGCGACGACTATCGAAGGTCGAGTGGATGGGACAAATAATTTATTGTTGGTTTGAGACTGTTGTTTGGCTATGAGGTAGGCTACGGTCTACCCCTAATAGAGTTTATTCTACAAGATTGTGTATAGTATAAATTGCATATAGACCTGGGACTTTGGGATAAACTTAAGATCACCTTAGCCTTTTCACTATTTTTGACATAATCTTAACATCACCTTAGCCTTTTCACTATTTTTGACCTTCTTTAAGGAAATCTTAAAGTAGACCACTGATGTGAATATAGCAATTTTGATGACTAAAACTATGAAAATATGCAAGTTTCTGAGGTTGTTTTGTTAGATATAATGCATTTTAGGTATGTTTTGTAGGAAATCATGTTTTGGATGCTAAGTTTGTGAAAAAAAAATAAAAAAGTGTTTTTGTCTACTTATGGGAGCAATTATGAATGTTAGGATACTTTTCATATTGATCATAATCAAAGCATGTGCGTAAATTGAAGAAGAGCTGAAAAATAACTTTCGACACATGCCAAGTCATTATGCAGACCACTTGTAGCACATGTGGACAGCATGTGGGCAAAGCATGTGTCAGAATTCTAAAATCCTGAGAGCTAACCTGCAGGATTTACACATGTGGTCACTACATGCGCCGAACCTGCAGGCCGCATGTACCACATGCGCCTGGGGACAAGGCGCATGTAGGGACTACAAGTAGCCACCGACCCTTTTTTCTCTTATTTTATTTGGGATTCAATTTTAGGGTTTCCTCATGTTCTATAAATACCCGTTATGTGTTTTTAGGAGAAGTTACACACTCTTGTTACTTGCATACATATTTTGATTTTGAGATTTGATTTTTGTCTTAGAATTCTCTTGTATTGATTTCAGTTGATTAATTCAGTTACCGTTTTGGGTTTTCATTTCGTATTATTATGATTTCATCTTATGCATTCAATCATGAATGTTGTTGATTACTTCAAAAGGATGAGTGGATAAAACCCTTATCTAGGGTTATAGAAACCCTAGCGGATTGACGAAGTAGGGGAAGTGCTATTGTTGTTTTGAACCAATACCCATGCATGCATTGTATTATATTTACGTTTATAGTTTTCTTACTGGGTGCACATGTTAGGATCACGCATTAATTATTTCTACTTACTCCTAAAGAGGAGTAGTGACTAGGAAACGATAATGACACAAGTAATTTAGAGTTTACTGTCGATCCATGCTACTAGGTTTTATCTAAGTAAGATGGTTAAATTTCATCTAATAACTAGAGACTTAATTAACTGGGATCAAGATAAGGGTTTGTAGGCGACATCATGAGACTCAAAAGGTAAAGGGTGAGATCATTTTGCTCGTCCAAATGAGTGCAGAAAGTACATAACTTATTAATTTTGCGTGCAAGGTATCGGTTTGGTTCAACAAAGAATGACAAACCTATAAAGTTGATAAACCAGGGGAACATAATCGTAGTATTCACCTACGACTGATTACAACTGAAGTTGATATTTGCTACTAATTCGATATTGTTGTTCGAAACCCCCATTTACTTTTCTAGTTCCACTCATTGATTACAATAACTGAAAGCCACAATTCCACATATTCCCTTGGAATTTGACCCCGACCTTTACTGGGTTACTATATTTGGCAATGACCATATCATCTTCTGAGATGAGGTATAGCTTGGAAGTCACCAAATTTTTTATGTAGTTGCTTGGGAATACGGTGTTGATTTATGAATTAAAGTTGTTAAATTTTTTGGTCTTTTCTTTTTGTTCTTAGTTGGGTATATGCCGGTGTATGCCTAGTATATAGAGTAGAGGCAATCCTATACTCCCACTTAATACGAATCCAGAAAGGATCCTAAAAACACCTGGTGGGATGGTGGAACAGAAAAAAGTTGATAACTTTGAAGAGGTTCGTGATGTTGTACCTCCCCCTCCTCCTAAAGGAGTACCAGACATTATTGATCGATAGACTGGTGAGATTTTAGCTCAAGCTTAAATCGAGAGAAAGGCAATGGAAAAAGCTTAGTGGGTGGTGACGTCTAAGCTATATTTCCTCTTAGGAGATGATACGGTCGTTCCCAAATATAGTAACCCAACAGAGGTTGGGGTCAAATCCCAAGGGACTATATGGACTCACGGCTCTCAGTTGTTGTAATCAATGGGTTGAACTGGAAAAGTAAATGGGGGTTTTGAAAATGAATATCGAACTAGTAGCAAATATCAAATTTTGTTGTAATCAGTTATAGGTGAACACTAGTATTGTGTCCCCCTCGGCTTCTCAACTCCGTAGGCTTATTGTGCTTTGTTGAACTAACCCGATACCTTGCATGCAAAATTGATAAGTTTTGTATCTTCTACAGTCTTTTGGACAAATAGAAGGACTTCACCCTTTACCTTTTGAGTCTCAGGATGTCACTTTACTAACCTTTATCTTGATCCCAATTAACTATTACCTTTTGAATCTCTAGTTATTAGATAAAATCTAACTATCTTACGTAGATAAAACCTAGAAGCGTGGATCAACAACTAAATTCCAAATTACTTTTGCCTTTATCTTTTTCTAGTCACTACTCCTTTTTTGAAGTAAGTAACACTAATCTAGGCGGGATCCTAACATGTGCACCCGTTAAGAAAACTATTATATTAAAGATAATGCAATACATGCATGGGTGTCGGTTCAGAACAACAATAGCACTTTCCCTACTTCATCAATATGCCAGGGTTTCCACAACCCTAGCTATGGGTTTTTAGCCGCTCATACTTATGAAGTAATCAATAACATTCGTAACTGAAAGCATAGATGAAATAACAAGAATAAAAAGTACAAAACCCACAACCATAACTAAATTAATCAACTAAAGTTAATACAAGAAAATCCCAAGAGAAAAATATAATCTTGGAATCAAAATATGTTTGTGAATAAGTGTGTAACTCCTACTAAAAACATATAAAGGCCTATGATAAGAGAAGTGCCGAGAAGATATGTACCTTCATGATTTATGAAGTATGTATATTTTGAATGCACAACCTCTTCCATATTTAGGGCGATGCTGGAGAGAAGATAGGCCACCATACGAGCTCACCTGTTTGTGAAAATAGTGATCTGAGTGAATGACAATACTTGGATATAGACGATATTTAGCCAAAGCATAGCCTTAGATATTAAATCATTCATCAGAATGTTTCTCTTGGTGGTGGCCCAAGGAACCTCTTTGCCATCACATAATATGTCCACCATCCAGGTCCTTGGTGTACATGCTTTTGCATAAAACTGCTCTATGTCAGAATTCGTGATCCCATATACCTGATTGATCTTCTCTATCCCGAAGTTCACTTGCCTCCCCCTAATATTCATTACTGGGTTTGTAAAAGAGGTTATACTTAGGTTAGCACAAAATTCACGTACCGGGTGCTCATTTCAACACGGTGGTTAAGGGTAAAACACATCCACCCGGTTTGATTATGTCTAGCATGAAAACTTAGGAGTTTTTCTTCCATTTTATCTAAGTTGATACCTCTTTTAGGGAGCAACTTAGCTCAACGCAAGTCTGCACTATAGTAGTTCTGACATTGTGGGGTCATGAATCTGTTTTTGTAAAATTCTTCCATCCCTAAGGTGGCTAGTACTTGTAAACAAGACATTCCAGACCATCATTATCACTATCACACTAAAAAACATGCTAAATTAACCTAATAGGCTCATGTAGTAGTGTGTTAAAGGGTTCTAGGAAAGGAAACAACTGTGCAAAATTTTTTTATTTCTGTAGACACTTCCCTCAGGTATGTTGATCGTGGGTCAGTGACTGCAATCGTGGTCATGGAGACTGTGATTATGGTACCTAAAACCATAGATGATAGTTCTGTAGTTTATACAAAAACTAAAATTTTATCCCCAATTTTGTGTTCAACGAGGAATCTAATCATTACGATTAAGGAACTTAAGCCTAGACTTCATAATTATAACCCCAACCTTGAAAAAATTAACATGGGATTCATAGGGGCATTGAATCGAATACCTGGTATACACGTTCCTTTTATCCATTTAAGGTTTAAATCTAGGTACTTAAGACTTCCCCATCGATGTGTACACTAACTACAACAACTAACCACAGTCACAATTTCAAAGAAACATGCATTTAGTATTGAAAAATATATTGCAGGACTTTCCCTAAACTATAAGTTCTAAGCATGTAATTATATTAAGAACAAGGGAATAGTTATAACATACCAAGTTTTATGATACAAATGGGATGACCTGACACTTGGGTAGGCATTGCAATGCTAAAAATTGGAGAGAATTTTTAGAGAAATTGAGAGAGGAGCGTAGGAAAAATGGGCATTTGGATGGTCATATAACTGATTTGACCGTGATCACGGTCCTAGTTATGCGGTTATGGTAATGTGGCCTTTGTGATTGCGGCGGAACAGACCGCGGTCACGGTAATTAAGACCAAACAACTGGGTTTTCTGCACTTCTTGTTTAGTCTAACTTGCTAATTTCACATGTTCCTTTTTCAAATTCAATTAAAATTCCTCTTTGCACCAATATTTCATGGATTACACATGCATAAACAAAACAAAAAAAGTCTACTCTACCATGCATGAATTAAAAGGATATGTTCCGTTTTTTATGGCATGATGGGGTGCCTCCCATCGAGCGCTTAATTTAACATTGTAGAACGACACCCTCATCACACTTTTTATGCTTCCATTTAGAATATTTGAATCTTTATCCTAGCTTTCGTTCAATATGCAATAAGAGGTAGAGGGACAAAAGATTCAGATCTTCCAAGATGAGGCTTGGAAAAGGTGATAAAATGGCAAGCAAGCTTTAAGATCTCCATTTTGAAGATTTGAACCCTTTACCTAACTTTACGTCAAACTTTTGGTTTGTCTCCTTGGTTAAAAGTGAGCACATCAATAGGCCATTCCTTGTACTTTGGAAGTTGAGCATCTTGGCCATTGATAGATAAGGTTCCTTGTGCTACTTTGGAATGTCATAGTCTAAAATATGCGAGTCATACTCCGCATCCCCAACATTCACCATTTCTTCAGAAAGATGGATCCTCATCACATCCTTTAAGCGATATGTTGAAAAGTGGTTTGAACGAGGTTCAACCCCTAATTTTGGGTTATCCTCCTCAAAAGCATTTTACCCCAAAATGAGCTAGAGTAATCATAAGAGATTTGCATGGATTCTTCTATTAACTCTAGTATCATTAGTTTTATTTGTATTTTTCCTCCCCGTATGATTCGAACTGAGGAGTCTTTTCAACCAAGCCCATTATCATAGCTTGGTTTCTCTTCTCAACAAACCTCCTCTTGGGAAATGGGCATGGTTGTGAGGTTTTCAAGAATTATATCCTTTCCCAATTCTTTTGCCTTGACATTTGCCCTTTATAACACCCCATAGTATTGATTCAAGTCTTGTAAATTCTCCCCAGTTATAGTTACCTGATTCAAAATAGTTTGAAGCATTGCTCCAAGACCACCAATGGGTCCGATTTGTTGCTCCTCCTTCTTCTAATCATAAGACCTATCAATCTCATAAGAAGAACTAGCAATTTGGCTAGTATAATAGGGGGAGGGGCATTTGGACAATCATCCCAATGTCCATCTCGACCACTACATAACAAGTACCTATACTCCTTATAGGATTTAGATGGGGAGTCTATCTCTTTTCAAGGAGTATAGTTACAATCTATTCTGAAGTGTGGTTCGTCATAGATTGGACATAGGTCATCATAATAGGATTCCCAACTACAAATATCATATTTGATAGGAGATGCCATAGAGAAAAGTAAAAATAAAATAAAATCAACCTATAAAGAAAAATCAAAAACAAATATATAAAATCTTGAATTCAAGCAAGTAACTAAAATTTAAAACTAACTTAATAATCCAAATTATTCCCCGACAATGACGCTATTTTTTATAACATTCAACTTACAAGTAAATTTAAGGGAAGGGCATTCATCGTCAATATATTTAACCAAATTTGGAGTTGGGGTCGAATCCATAAGGAACAATGTGAGTGGAAATCAAGTCACTTCAAAATAATAGATACAAGTTCAATCCAAACCAATGCTACAAGAATAGAAAAATGGGGGAGATAGATATCTACACTATTGTTTCTTTTTGGTTTTTTTCTAGTATAAATTTGGGGCTATGAATAATTAGAGTTTTAATAGATATGCACGGATCTTGGTATTATGCACTACTATGGGAGTGATATGTGGGTGGTAGTAATCAACATCAATTTAGCAAGCCAAATATGTGTAGGTTTTGTAATAGATTTTGATGCTAGTATTTCAAAAAAACACCAAACTTTCATCCATTTATTCTTTCGAATACCTAATAGGTGTGTTCAACAATAGGTAACCACAACCTCAATCTAGGCATCCCTATTTCTAGGATGATACTCATGCTATAGTCAACCTCACATTCACCCTTAAGTCTAAGAGAGTGAAGAATTAACAAACGACACACACAATTGTCTATCATTGCTATGGTCTCCACATCCATCTTTCAAGGATGATATGGATTCCAAAACTTTATGCAAAACCCTTATTTTGAACTAACCAAGTTAGCATAGAAATGATAAAAACCCATAAATATGAACTACTAAATAGAAGCTAATCAATAACAACCAACAAACACTTTAATTCTATTCACACATAACCCCAAGAGGGAGATCTAGCTACACATAAGATAAATAAGCTTAGATGTACCCATAATCCCCATTGAAGTGATTTATTAAAGCTTAAGTGAATTTTACTTCAAACTTGGCACTCCGACAAGTCAACAATGGAAGTGAGCTAATCTTCCACTTAGAAAGTCTCCAATATTTTCTTCACCCAAAATTATATAATATTTTCTTCTCCAAAAATGGAGGCTCTGAATTTAAGAGCTAAGACTAAAAATTGGGGAAGATGGAATATGATGCATAATGCTAAGGTTTGAGTCTTTTTGTCAAAATTGGGATCATCCATATGTATTACCAGTTTTGCCCTTAGGCTGATTTCTTTTGCTAAACCACGATTACGCAAGTCTGGCTGCAACTACTGTTGCGCGACCATGGTTAACTTTCACAATCACAGTTGAATGACATTTTCTTGGCTATTGCAATCGTTATTAGCATACCTCAACTGCGGTACCTGAGGCTTTTCTGCTCTAAGTCTTCATTTGTACTTTTCTTGCTCCCTTTTGACCAGTTTAAGCTCCAATCCACATATTTTGATCTCCTCAACTCTATGCTTGCAAAGAGTGGATATTAGTGCATTTTATCACCGATATGTCTCTTTCCAAATGTTTAGCGAGAATGAGTGGTAAAATTATCAGTCATCAAGGGTGCATTCTTAGATTTTAATTAATTATTGTAGTATTAAGTTATTGAGTCACACCATGAAAATTTAGGAGAGGGTGGTGGAATGGAGGTTAAGGAAAATTGTATCTATTTTGAAGAATCAATTTGGTTTTATGCCTGGCCACTCTACGACTGAGGCAATTTACCTAGTGTGAAGACTAGTAGAGCAGTATAGAGAGAGGAAGAAGAATCTTTATTTGGTGTTTATTGACTTGGAAAAGGCATATGACAAGGTTCCTAGAAAGGTTCTGTGGAGATGCTTGGAGGCGAGAGGGGTCCTTGTGGCATACATCAGAGCAATTAACTATATGTATGAGGGGGCAAAGACTTGGGAAAGGATAGTGGGAGGAGATTTTGAGCATTTCCCAGTCTTGACTAGGTTGCACCAGAGATCGCCTCTTAGTCCGTTTCTTTTTTTTGTGGTGATGGATGTGTTAACGAAGAGCATACATGGCGAGGTGCCTTGGTGTATGCTTTTTATGGATGATGTAGTTTTTATTGATGAGTTGCGACAAGGTGTTAATGATAAGCTAGAGGTTTGGCAACAAACCCTAGAGTCTAAAGGTTTTTGGTTGAGTAGGACTAAGACGGAGTACTTGGAGTGCAAGTTTAATGACTCGAGGCAAGAAGAGGAGGTGGTAGTGAAGTTGGATTCCCAGGTGGTTTTCAAGAGGGATAGTTTTAAGTATCTTGGGTCTATGATTCAGAGGAATGGAGAGATAGATGAGGATGTCTCTCACCGTATTGGGGAAGTTAGGAGGAAATGGAGGCTCACTTTGGGAATTTTATGCAATAAGAAGGTTCCCCCCAAGTTGAAAGGCAGATTCTAAAAAGTTGTAGTCCGATCAGATATGTTATATAGAGCTGAGTGTTGGCCGATTAAGAATTCTCATATCTAAAATTTGAAGGTGGTGGAAATGAGGATGTTACATTAGATGTGTTGCTTTACAAGGGCTGACAGGGTTAGGAATGAGAGTATTCGGGAGAAGGTGGGAGTAGTGATGGTGGAGGATAAATTGCAGAAAGTTAGGTTTAGATTGTTTGGCCATGTGATGAGGAGAGGCACGGATGCCCTAGTTTGTAGGTGTGAGAGGTTGGCCTTGGACGGTTTCAAGTGGGGTAGGAGTAGACCGAAGAAATACTGGAGGAAAGGATTAAACATGATATGGAGTAGTTACAGCTGACTGAGGATATGACCCAGGATAGAAAGGTATGGAGGAAAAACATTAGGATAGAGGGCTAAGGTATATGGTTGAGTCGTAGGCAGTAGGTAGGAGGGCTTTGGCGTCCTTGTTTGGCAGTGTTCAATTTTTCAGTTGATGTCATACCTATATTATTTTATCATGTTGCATGCATTTTTTTCCGTCCTTTGTCTTGAGCTGGGGGTTTATCAGAAACATCCTCTCTACTTCTTTATAGGTAGTGGTATGGACTGCTTATACTCTACCCTCCCTAGACCCCGTGATGTGGGAATATACTGGGTTTGTTGTTGTTGTTGTTGTTGCATCAATTATCACAGTCTTCAGAATCTTATGACCCAATGAGAGCTTAGTGCTCGACAATGTAGATGGATGGAGTTTCTTAAGGACTATGATATTTCCATCTTATATCGTTCAGATAAGGTGAATATGGTAGTTGATGACTTGATTCGAAGGTAGTGGGTATGGGTAGCTTAGCTTGCATATTAGTTTCTCAGAGGCCTTTGGCATAGGACATTCAATCCTTATCTAATTTGATATTTCACCATCATATTTTAGATCCTAAGAGGATTTTGGATAGTGTGGTGGCAAGGTCCTTGCTAATTAAGCAGATTCATCATCGTCAGTATGAGGATGGCAGGCTTTGCCCCCTTCATCATCAGGCATTAATAGGTGAGTATGAGAGGCACACTATTGATTTGAAGGGTACTATGAGGTTTGATGGCTGTATTTCCATTCCTCAGATTAGTGACTTGATTCAGTCAATTTTGCATGAGGCTCAAAGCTTTATATACTATATTTATCTCGTACAACCAAGATTTATAGAGATTTCAGGCAACACTACTGGTGAAGTTGCATGAAAGGAGATGTGGCAGACTTTATAGCTCATTCTCTATGTTGTCAGCAGGTAAAGGAGAAACATCAGCGTCTTGGTGGTTTGACTCAGAGGTTTGCCGTTCTTGAGTAGAAATGGGAATGGATTACTCTTGACTTCATTAGTGGTTTGCCTCGTACCTCCCATGGTTTTAATTGTATTTGGGTTATTATTGATTATTTGACTAAGTCACCATACTTTAATTTTATTTAAATGACCTTTAGTGCTGAGAGACCATCTCTATGTTTAGAATTCTATTTGCATCGGGTGTCAATTTCTATCATTTTAGACCATGGTTCTATGTTCACTTTAAGGTTTTGGAGAGCATTTTAGGAGGAGTTGGGTACTCGGGGTGGATTTGAGTAGAGCCTTTCATCCGCAGACCGATGGTCAGTTCGAGTGGGCTATTCAAGAACTTGAGGATATACTTCGAGCCTGTGTTATGGATTTTGGGGGCTAGTGGGATCAATACTTAGCCTTGGCAGAGTTCTTGTAGAACAACAATTATCATTCAAGTATTGAGATGGCGCCTTTTGAGGCTTTGTAAGGTAGGAGATGTCATTCTCCGGTCGGAGGTTTTAGACTTCCTAAGTAATGCCTCATGGTACGGATTTGCTTCAGTACTCGTTGGGTAGAGTCAGGGCGATTCAGGATAGGCTGAGAGCAGCCCAGAGTAGGAAGAAAGCCTATTCAGATCATAGGCTTCATGCCTTGGGATTTGGAGTTGGTGACTGTGTATTCGTCCATGTATCACCCATGAAGGGTATGATGAGATTTGGGAGGAAGGTTAAGCTTAATTGACACAACCTGACCCCGGACCTCTTCGTAATTGGCATCCCAAGTCTAACTAGGACCGGGGACCACCCCCTGTTACCCAACCCAACCACCTATATCCAACCTTAGATGGGCTGAATTTCGAACATATATTAAGATAGAGTTATTGTTCTCCTTAAGATTCTAGAATACGGTCACTACCGTGACCAACCCAACCGACCCAACCAAGTCCAGCCGTACCACACCAACAGTCCAACCTTACAAAACCAAACCATAGGCCATAAACCAGACCATAACCAAAGAGAATACCAAAACACAATATGAAAATCAAACCCAAAATGTAATATGATGGAACAATGAGAAATCATGTCAGAAGATGCCAACCACAATATCAATACAAAGGGTAAGGCTGGCACCTTTTCCAATCCCGCCCATACCAACCCCTAGAAGTACCACAAAGCCATTATCTAAAAGAGTGAACAAATCTAATTGGGACATTCCCCAAACTATGGCCAAAACCACTATCCAAAGTAAAAAAAAAGTGTCTAAAGAAATCCATAACATGAAATGATACCTCCTGAGAGGATGGAAGCTCACCACTTCGGTTCAAATGCTGATACAAAATCTGCGTGCTAAACTGGAGGAGTAGAATGACTGGCACCTGCATAGCATGGGTACACAGCTGCCAATAGACGGGTTTAAGGAGTTACCGCTAGCATGAATCTTAGGATAAGGATAAAATAAGGCCAGTTATAAAACCAAGTAAAACCATCCATAATGCATACAACCATACCTATATAAGTGCCAAGAAGTGGAACTTGGTTTAGCATTCATTTGAAACCTTTTTACCTGGGTAATGTATCTTCGCTGTCCTAAACCACCCAAGGGCTATATGGGTTCAGATCCCCCTGCTGAAAGTGCCCCAGTGCGTGTAACCACACAACCAAGGATATCCTATGTGATGACTAGTACATCCCCCAATAAATAGTGTGACACATGAACATGGTCCACTAAGACCAATCCTCATATCGGCAAATATGAGTTTCCAATTTTAGTTCCCCCAAGACCGCTACTTCCACGATTTTGATACACACCCCGCCATTATTTTTAAATTAAAACCAGTTTCCAAATAACCAAACCATTATTTACTTATTAACCAAGGCCAATATTAGTGGTATCGTCATACCACCCTTACTTACAAGTAATATCCATAGCCAAATAATTTAGGTTAAGGGGACCTTAGGTGCCCTTCCAATTATAATTTTAAATCCACCCGGGAGACTTCCATGCTCACCAAAATCATAAGCATTTTGACTTTAGCATTTTCAAACCATTTAATCCATGCATAAATCCATTATCAACTTCAAAACATGCAAGAGTCGCATTAAAAGAAGTTAGTGCAATGAACATATCTTTATATGCATTTTATCAAACACCTTGGGGGCATAATACAACCAAAACCAATTCCAAAGATCATTAAACCATTACCATGCAATTAAATTGTCCAAATCCACCATTGATTCACATAAAAGCATAAGTAAAACCATAGAAAACCATAACCAAGCATTCAATAACAAAACCTCCAAATAATAGTTGAAAACCATAATCATGAAATAGTAATGTCATGAAATCAATCATATAAACTATAAATTTAGTTGAAATTATAGTGAGGGAAGAGAATCATGCCTTATACAAAAGAATTGATGGAAATAAATCACCAAGGCAAGCCCCAAAGCAATCTGCAAGATGAAACCCTAGACTTCTTGCCCCAAAAGATCCTAAGAGAATTATGGAGTGTTTCAGAATCATTTTTAAGTGTTGATGAATGGAATAATAGGGTAAATATCCTCCAAAGTATTAGAAGTCATGGGTCCTAGTTAGGGTAAGTAGGGAAATGTCCAGAGTAACTCCACTTAAATCTCTTAAATACCCGTTGCATGGATATGACTGACCTATACGAGTTATAGCCTTTTATACGATCGGTACCCACCACTCGTATCCAAGACTCAATCCTTGGATCAAACAATATGCACTGTAAGAATCATCCAACCAAGTTGTAACAACAACATATGATCTGTAACCATAACCTGTATCCCTGGCAAAATAAAATACCTGGAGGATCAAATACTGCTCACCATTCGAGTCCTTGATACGATTCGTACCAATCCCTACGACTCATACCCCTAAGTCGTACCCATTCCAGTGACCAAAACTATCCCACCAGCTAACACTGGTCAGCATATGATAGGACCATACCAATCGTGCCCTAGCATACGGCTCGTACCTATGAGTCGTATTGGGTCCAGAGAATGGAATTCCAAGAAATTTCCTAAAGGTCGAAGCCCAAGATATTTCAGCCTCCCCTACTAGGAACATTCGTCCCTAAATGATAGACAATGTAGGGGTAACCACACACAGAATCATTTGAATTACCAAACATCTCTTTAACAAAGTTTGAAAACAAAGAGGCAAAGATTTAAATCTTTCCATTAAAAAACTCAAAATATAAAAATGTGTTGAAGACACATATCTTTTGCATGAATCCCAGGGACAGAAAACAAATGTGGATACTTGGACTTTATGTCCTCTTCCGCTTCCCAAGTAGCTTACTCCACTTTATGGTTCTGCCATAGAACCTTAACTGAAGCCACATCCTTGGTGCGCAACCGATAAACTTGCCTATCTAATATCTCAATCGGGACCTCTTCATAATATAGAGAATCTAAAATACCCAATCCTTCAAAAGGAACAACCGAAGAAGAATCACCAAGATATTTCCTCAATATGTAAACATGAAAGACCGGATAAACCAAACTTAAGCTAGATGGAAACTCCAACTCATAAGCAGCATTGCCAACTCTCCTCAAAATCACATAAGGACCAATGAACCGAGGACTGAGTTTCCCCTTTTTGACAAACCATACCACTCCCTTCATGGGAAACACCTTGAGGAACACCCTATCCCCAACCTCAAACTCAAAGTATCTACGCCTAACATCCGCATATAATTTTTATTAACTTTGGGCAGCTTTAAGCCTATCTCAAATCACCTTGACCTTTTCCATCACCTGATAGACCAAATTTGAACAAAACATATTCGCCTCCCCACGATCAAACCACTTAATCGGAGATCTATACCTCCTACCATACAACGCCTCAAAAGGATCCATACTAATACTCGAATGATAGCTATTGTTGTAACTAAATCCACCAAAGGTAGATGCTCAACCTAATTGCCAGCATAGTCAATCACACAAGCCCAAAATATATCCTTCAATGTCTGAATAGTTCTCTTCGCTTTCCCATCTGACTGCAGATAAGAATCAGTACTCAGATTAACCTTAGTCCCCAACCCTTTCTGGAAAGACTTCCAGAAATGAGACGTAAACTATGTGCCATGGTCAGAGATAATCAAAACAAGCACCTGATGC
This sequence comes from Capsicum annuum, assembly GCF_002878395.1. Classification (NCBI taxonomy): domain Eukaryota; kingdom Viridiplantae; phylum Streptophyta; class Magnoliopsida; order Solanales; family Solanaceae; genus Capsicum; species Capsicum annuum. Next base: position 160,494,136 of record NC_061122.1, on the reverse strand, counting down.
AGCTTTATAATATCCTAAATATACAATCGTGTATAATCCTCCGCCGAAAAGGTAGTCCACACTGGAAAGAAATGCACAAACTTTGTCATCCTATCCACGATGACCCAAATCAAATCATACTAATTCTGAGACCGAGGAAGACTGGTAACGAAGTCCATATTAATCACTTCCCAATTCCATTCGGGCAAATCAATCTCTTGTTATAACCCACCAGGTCTTACGTGCTCAACCTTAAGTTGTTGATAGACCATATATATGGCCATGAAATCAACCATATCCCTCTTTATGCCATTCCACTAGTAGATTTCCTTGAGATCATGATACATCTTAGTCGAGCCAAGATGAACAACATAGCACAACTCATACACGACAGCTAAAAGCCTCTGTTGTAACCCCTCAATATCAGGAGCAAACAACCTCCCTTGGTATCGTAAAGTACCATCACCGCTGATCTCAAACACCACTACCTTTTCCCCACCAATATCATCCTTAATTCTCGTTAATATAGGATCTAACACTTGCTTTTCTTTAATCTCCAAACCAAAAGATGATCAAACCACTTCTTGCATCATCACACCACAATCCTTAGAGTCTAAGAGATGAACTCCAAAATTATCCAAATGGTGAATATCTTTCGCCAATTCCCTCTTGCCTTCTACTACATGAGCCAAACTCCCCATGGATAACCTGCTAAGAGAATCAACAACCATATTAGCTCAATAACCATATTAGCCTTACTTAGATGGTATTAAAGACTCATATCATAATATTTAAGAAGCTCAAGCCACCTTCTCTGCCTGGGATTAAGTTTTATCTGAGTGAACACATACTAAAGACTTTTGTGATCATAAAACATATCCACATGAACACCATACAAATAATGCCTCTATATTTTTAAAGAAAACACAACTGTCAACAACTCTAAAAAATGAGTAGGATAATTCCTATCATGTACCTTCAACTGCCTGAAAGCATAAGCAATCATCTTCCCATGCTGCATCAAAACACAACCAAGCCCTACCTGAGATGCATCACAATAAACCACAAATCCATCATTGTCTTCCAACAAAGTCAGGATTGGAGCCGAAGTCAACTTATCCTTTAACTTCTCAAAACTTCCTTCACAAGCATTCAACCAAGAAAATTTAACCTTCTTCTGAGTCAACCAAGAAAACTTATCCTTCTTCTGAGTCAACTTAGTTAAAGGAGTATCTATCAAATAAAAGCCTTCCACTAACTGCCAATAATACTCAGCTAAACCCAAAAAGCTCCGAATATTGGATGGAGTTGTGGGCCTAGGACACCTCTTCACCACAACAACCTTCTATGGATCCACTATGATCCCTTCACTAGAAATAATATGGCCCAAAAAAGTCACATAGTTCAACCAAAACTCACAATTAAAGAACATGGCATATGATTGTTGTTCCTTTAAGGTCTGTAACACAACATAGAGGTAATTATCATGATCCACCTTGCTATTCAAATAAACTAAAATGTCATCAATAAACACAATGATGAAGAGATCCAAATAATTCTAGAATACCATGTTCATCAAGTCCATAAATGCTATTTGAGCATTAGTCAACCCAAATAACATCACAAAGAACTCAAAATGTCCATACCGAGTATGAAAAGTCGTATTAGGGATATCCACCTCTCTAATCTTAAGCTGATGGTACCTAGACCAAAGATTTATCTTAGAGAAGAACTTAGACCCCTGTAGCTGGTTAAACAAATTATCTATCCTCGGTAGAGGATACTTGTTCTTAAAGGTAACCTTGTTCAACTACCTATAGTCAATGCACATCTAAAGGAAACCATCCTTCTTGCACACAAACAATACCAATCCAGCCTATGGAGAAAAAACAAGGACGAAAAACCCCTTATCCAGAAGATCCTTAAGTTTCTCCTTGAGTTCCCTAAACTTAGCCTAAGCCATTCTATACAGAGGAATAGAAATTAGATGAGTGTTTAAAAGTAAATTAATACAACACTCTATTTCCCTATCTGGAGGAACACCAGGAAGATCATTTGGAAAGACCTCTGGAAACTTATTAACAATCAGGACTGATGACAAAGAAGGACCTTCCGAGTTAGAATCTTTAGCCTAGACTAAGTGATAAAGACAACCTTTGGTGATTGACCTCTGACCTCTAAGATAAGAAATAAACCTCTCTCTAAGAGCTAAGAAACTACCTCCCCATTCTATAATCAGTACACTGGGGAACTTAAAGATAACCCCACAGTTCTGACAATCTACAGATGCATAATAAGAATGCAACTAATACATACCTAGAATTACATTAAAATCTACCATATCCAACTCAAACAGACACGCTAAGGTCTTCTTGCTACCTACAAATACCACACACCTCCTATAGACTCTCCTAGAAATAACCAAGTCATTTAGAGGGGTAGAAATAGAAAAAAGATTCGAGATAACTTTTGGATCAAAACCATAAGACACAGCCACATATAGAGTCACATAGGAAAGAGTGGACCCCAGATCAACAAAATAATATACGACACAAGAAAAAAGTTGTAACGTACCAGTAATGACATTAAGTGATGCCTCAAATTTTTGTCGGGATGCCAAAGCATACAATTTGTTCTAACCAATGCTAGAACCATGAGCAATAACAAAAGAAGATACCACCCCACTAGGTATAAGAATAGAAGATGAAGCCACAGAAATCTTATTCGCCCCTGTAGCAACCATATTGAGTGAAAAAACCTTGAGTTAATGGCCTACCTGGCCACACTTGAAGTATTTGTCCTTTCCTTCCTTGCAATAGCCCTGGTGAGGACGCCCATAAAATTGGCAAAGAGGAAATAAAGAAACTGACTAACCTTCACTCGATTGAGATTGGGTAACCTGTGCCCATGAAATTTCACCACCTTGATGATGCATGTTTCTCAACTGGTAAGAAGCATTAGTAGAAAAGAAGACAAAAATACCCCACTTCTATCTCTACCACTTGCCGCTATCTCTACCACCCTAAGAAATAGTACCTCCCTAATCGAGAAACCTACTTCACTTTCCCTGCCTATCCCCAAACTTCACCTGCTTCTTATTCTCATCCTAAACCTGCTGCATATGAATAGTCAACCTTGAGATGTCCATATCTTTAATCAGCAAGGCAGTCTTTTCTCCAAAATCAAATCTTTATTCAACCTAAAAGTAAACTTCCTCATTCTCGACCTCATATCAGCCACCAAATTAGGAGCATACCTTGATAACTAATGTAATTTCAAAGCATATTCCTTTAATAACATCCTCTCCAGCCTGAGGTTCATAAACTGCCCCATCTTAGCATTCTTCAACTCTTGAGGAAATAACCAATCTAAGAAGGCATTAGAAAAAAACTCCCACAACCCTTCCTCTTCCATATTACCTCTATCCCTGTCCAACTCTTTATACCACGGATAAGCAATATGCTTGAGTTGATAAGCTACAAAGTTAACCCCCTCTACATTAGTAGCCTGAATCACACAAAATATATTTTCCATCTAATCCAAGAAGCTCTATGGATCCTCCTCAACCTTTACCCCAATAAAATTTGGAGGACCCATCCTTATAAATTGACCAACCATTGTAGCCTCAGTAGAAAAAACACCAACCGTACCCCGCTCAGCCTGAGCGGCAACCAATTGGGAAATAACATAAATAGACTAACAAAATTCTGCATTCGTTACATTACCCCAAGGGACCTGACAAGAATTAGCCAGAATAAAAGGAACTCCAATATAATTAGGAATAGGAATATGATATCGAAGATGTACTCCAGAGGTAGGGTGTACTATTTTAGCATTATCCCCAAGTGGGACAGAAGAATTACCTTGTGTTCCAAATCTATAAGGCATGATCTGAAAGACGAACAAACAAAGAATAGAGGAGATTCCAAGATTGAGAACTCATGCTTGAAGATAAAAGAATAAGAAAGTGAAATAGTCCTAAATGCCATATAGCCTCTCTCTTATGAGTGTGGCGTGCTTCACACCCCTAAAAGAGATTCTACTCGACACGGCTTCATGACCTCCCAAGTGACCATGAACCTAGGCTCTAATACCAACTTGACACGACCAAACTTTGGGCCTTATTACAGAGCCCCCTAAATCCAACCAGGACCAGGGAATGCCCCTATTACCCAACCCAACCACCTATATCCAGCCTTAGATGGGCTGAATTTCAAACATATAGCAAAATAGAATTATTTTTCCTATTAAGACTCTGGGATAGGGTCACAATTTGTGAATGACCCAAATGAGTCCAACTGTACCACACCAATAGCCAAACCATACAAAACCAAACCATGGCCATAAATTAGACCATAACTAAAGAGAATACAAAAAACATAATATGAAAATCAATCCAAATATGTAATATAATAGAATAGTGAGAAATTAGGTCTGATGATGCCAGCCTCAATATCAATACCAATGCTAAGGCCAACACATGTAGTGATCCCATCCATACCAACCCCAGAAGTACCACAAAGCCTCTATCCAAAAGAGTAAACAAATTCAGTTGGGACATACCCCTAACCATGGCTAAAACTAATATCCAAAGTAAAAGAAAATTGTCTAAAGAAATCCATAACATGAAATGATACCTCTCAAAACCAAATCCACATGCTAAATAGAAGGAGTAGAATGGTTAGTTCCTATATAAGCGTGGGTACACAGCCGCCAGTAGATGGGGTTAGTGAGTGACTTCTAGCATAAATCTCAGGATAAGGATAAAATAATGCTAGTTATAAAACTAAGAAAAACCATCCATAATGCATACAACCATACATATATAAGTTCCGAGAAAGGTAACTGGGTTTAACATGCATTTAAAACCTTTTTACCTGGGTTGTGTAGCTTGGCTATCCTAAACCACCCACGAGCTATATGAGTTTAGCTCCCCCTGCTAAAAGGGCCCCGATACGTGTAGCCAAACGACCAGGGAATATATCATGGGATGACTAGTATATCCCCTATAAATAGTGTGACACATAAACTTGTTCCACATAGAGCAATCCTCATATCGACAAATATGAGTTTTTAATTTTGATCTACCCGAGATAGCCACTTTCCATGGCTTTGCTACACACCTCACCATTATTGCCCAATTAAAATCAGTTTTCAAATAACCAAACCATTATACATTTATTAACCAAGGCTAATATTAGTGGTATCATCACACCACCCCTTACTTGCAAATAATATCCATAACCAAACTATTTAGGTTAAAAGAACCTTGGACCTTAGGTGCCCTTCCAATTACTACATTAAATCCACTTGGGAAACTTTCATGTTCTCCACAAGCATAATCATTTAGGCTTTAGCCTTTTCAAACCATTTAAACCATGCATAAATCCTTTATAATGTTTAAAACATGCCAGAGTTGCATAAAAAGAAGTCAGTGCAATGAACATATCTTTATCAATATTTATCAAACACCTTGGGGGCATAATATAATCAAAACCAATTCTAACGATCATTAAACCATTATCATGCAGTCCAATAGTCCAAATCCACCATTTATACATATAAAAGCATAAGTAATACCATAGGAAACCATAACCAAGCATTCAATATCAAAACCCCTAAATAATAGTTGAAAACCATAATTATGAAATAGTAAAGGCATGAAATCAATCATATAAATCATGCCTTTAGTTGAAATGACAGTAAGGGAAGAGAATCATGCCTTATATCAAAGAACTAATGGAAAGAAATCACCAAGATAAGACCCAAAGCAATTTGCAAGATGAAACCTAGCCTTCTTGACCCAAAAGATCTTAAAGAATTATGGAGTGTTTTGGAATAGTTTCTAAGTGTTAATGAATATAATAATAGGGTAAATAGCTTTTAAAGTGTATTAGAAGTCATGGGTCCTAGTTAGGATAACTAGGAAATATCTAGAATACCCTCACTTAAATCCCTTAAAAATCAATGGCAGGGATATGACTAACCCTTATGAGTCATTACCTTATATATGATTGGTACCCACTACTCATATCCAAGCCTTAACCCTTGGATAAAACACAATCTAGTATATGATTATCCAACCAAGTCGTAGCCACGACATATAATCTATAACCATAACTCGTATCCCTGTTAGAATGAAATATTAGAAGGATCAAACACTTCCCACCATACGAACCAATCCCTATGACTTATACCCCTAAGTCGTACCCATTCCAGTGACCTAAACTATCCTACCAACTAACACTGGTCAGCAAAAGATAGGACCATACCACTCATCAGCATACGGCTCATACCCATGGGCCGTATTGGATTAGAAGAATGGAATTCTAGAAAATTTACTATGGGTAAAAAAACTCTAGATATTTCATTAGTCCTTGATACATTGGTCCTTTTGACATTCTCCGCACAGTTGGTATGATAGCTTATGAGTTAGCTTTACCTCCAGATTTTGCTAGTGTTCATCAAGTTTCCCATGTATCCATATTGATATGGTATATCCCTTAGCCATCCCATGTGCATAGATGGGACTCAGTCTAGCTCAATTAGTATTTGACCTTTATAGATGAGCCTATACGTATTTTGGATAGTGATGTAAGGCAGTTATGTGCTAGGGAGATTTCTATAGTTAAGGTTTAATGGAGGCACCATCCACTGGAGGAGTCCACATGGTTAATCGAGAGTGATATTTGGTCCCAGTATCCTCACCTATTTAATACTGCAGGTATTTTTTCATCTTTAACTTTTGGTGATGAAAATTTCTTTAGTAGTGGATATTGTAATGACCCTTCATGTTATTGTCAATATTTCTGCTTTTTTTTTTTAGAGTTTTTCTATATCTTCCCTAATTCATTAATGACTTTCTAGAACTGATAGCTCAGATATTAGGTAGTTCATTTGGTTTTTAGAGTCAATGTCTTATTTAGAAATCTTTGTTAGTTCAAATGGCTACCAGGTGACAACTTCAGTATAATAATCTTGGATGAATTATGACTGCTCCAGTAGCTCCAAAATATCAATTTTAGGCTATGAAGACCTTTGGTTTAGGTCCCAATACACCAGAGCTCATTTCGACTTATTGGCTGGAAATTTGGAAAATTGAAAATTCATGTGTATGAGGAGCCACATATGGCCAAAACAACCTCGGATGGAAAATCTATTTCACCAACTCTTTTAGAATGTTGAATTTTGTATAGTTATTTAGTTTATTTTTCTATATTGGATTACGAATGAATCCTAAAGCATAGGCCAAAACTTGGAATTTCTTTTAAGTTTCACCTGATAGCTGGTGCAAGGTGAAGATTTTATGATTGCACCTAGGGTTGTTGTGATTGCCCTATCGCGATCATGGTCCATGGACGGTGATAAAAAATATATTTTCCTAAGATGGATATTTAAAGGCCTTTTGGGGCACATTTTGGACACTTTTTACTTTTTTTAGACCAGGAAGCCCTAGAATGGTGTGCTAAACTTAAATGAGTCTTAAAAGTGTCTTGGAAGCTTAGTTAACATATATTTTCATGATGAACAATGGATTTAAGGTATGATTCATTCTATTTTATTCCTAAATTTCTTAAATTCTTGACCAAAATCCCAAACAACTTAATTTAGCCCCTAGTAAGCTTAGTTTTCACCTATTTATTAAGGGTTATGATTCTTTGATAGTGTATGAACTTTGGGTTGACTTCAGAAATGTGTTTTCGATAAGTGGACCCATATGGTTTTTGGAGTCATTTTTTGACCCAAAGCATAATAGTACAATATGGGTATCAATGTTCACATAATAATATGTAGATTGTGTTTTTGATATCTTTGGCACCTTAAAGAAGCTTCTTAGAAGAGAAAAAAAGGAGGTTTAGTAGTTCATAAGCTTTCTTTGGATTTGAGATAGGTGAGGCTTGTTCCTTGTTAGATTGAGCTATTTTGTAATATAATTGTGATATCTTGTTAAATAGGGATTGGTTTTAGGTGTGGAGAGGTTGAATGAGAATACTTGGGCTTAGTTGAATCATTTAGGACTCTTGACCTCATAGATTCAAATGTTTGGCTTGTAGGCTTGAATCTTAGTGAATTAGACTTCATGTCTGTTGGTTTACATAAGGATTCCTTAGTCACTCTAGTTGTATAAGAGTGACTTTTTCACTCATGTTGTGGGTAGTTGACCCTATTGTTTACATTAATAAAAGTGTTTTAGATATTATGGTTGAATTAGGTGTTATGGTTGAGGAATATGTTTACCTTAGGACTAGTGGTGGCTTTATATGCATCTAAGAATTAATGTAGAAACCATAGTCTAGTCCCGAGTAGAAGCTAGACTTAGAATTTATTTAGGAATTAGAAGGGGGTTCTTGACCCAACTTAATCTTAGATTTATGTAGTTCTTTTGAAGACCTTAGACGTCTACTAAATTCCAAGAAAATTCTCCCTTGGAAGCATGTTGGCTAAATTGAGTAATTATATTTTGGTGATGATAGTAGAAGTGATATATATGGTTTGTTGACTAAATTACTATTAAAGTTATGAGTACCTATGGTTTATGCTATCAATTAAGCCCATGTCTATGTCACCATGTGATTCAAGCTATTGTTTTAAGCTTTGGGCTATGATATTACTCATGTTATACTCTTGTTTAGTAACCAAACTAGTGACCATGCGAGAAAGTACTTGTATTTCTAATATTTTGAGTCATGATACTAATGATTCTAGAAGGCATGCTTATTGACTACATGGAAAGTTATGTTGCTAATTATGCTTGAGACCCGATGATAATGGTAATACTCATATTACATATATATATATATATATATATATATATATATATATATATATATATATGTCTATTAATACATTTAAATTAAAGGGGAATAATGAGTATTGGAGGTATGATCTTCTTTACTTCTCCTTTGAGTTTATTTACTTTAGCCCTCGTGGGGCTTGTCATTTACTTTAGCCTTATAGGGATTGTTCTTTATTATCTATATTAAATAGCCTATGGTGATGATATTGATATCCGGCAAGCCAGAGGAGACTGTGATGATGATATTGCTGCCCATCAAGGATGGAGGAGATTATGACAGTGATATTGACACAACAAGGTCGGAGGATATTGTGATGATGATGATATACCCAGCAAGGTTGAAGAATGATTATTTGATGTTCTTATTTACATCTACCAGTTCGAGTCTGGCTAGACTAGGTATGACAATTTTATGCTTATGTATACATATGTATATCTCCATGTGAGTAATGTGGATGTAATGTGTCATTAGAATGTTGGATATAGTCCACTAGTGTTAAATGCATATAAAGTGGTGTAATTAACGGTAAATGAGAACTAAGGATTCATGATGGTTATTGTTTAATTGATTAATCAAGACTAGTTGGTAAGTAGGAGACTAGTTGTAAAATGAGAACTCACTTAGTGAGTAATGTTGATGATAATTATTGGTTAGTTAAGGAATGTTTTCTATTAAAATGGCTATGTGGTGAATAGTTATCTAGCAAATGACTATATTATATGCTGGTTAGGAATCTAATGGGCTTGTTAATAATCCTTGTTTAGCTAATAAATAGTGGCTACTGGGTATGAATGATACGTGGCTAATGATAATAATATTAGGGAATATGGTTATATAATCAATGTTAGTAACAAATAAAAGTTTGGTAAAGTTCTTGATTGTTAATGATTATGGAATACGATTGAATAATGATGAGATTTGGATACGTGGTTGGTTAAATATCTTATTATTACTTCTCTTGGATGTACTCTCCCATAAAATGGGATGTGGTGATGAGTTCTTTACTTTATGCACCAGTTGTTATATGGAAGCCAACTCTGTACTTCTGTTTTCTTATGGTTATACTTTATGATGTGTGATGGTTCTGAATTGTTGATTACTTATTCATGATAGTAATTGCATGTGTTGATGCCTTATGTTATATTATTATTTTGATTTAATTACTTATTATATATACAGTGATGATGGAGATGGTTCTGGTTTGATTTTGTACCTTGACTTAGTTATGCTTATCTTTCATTATATCATCCTTATATCATGACTTAGCTCAGTCGACCGATGATTCCTACTGAGTACCCATTGTTTTGATACTCAAACTAAACTTATATACATTTTTTGTGCAGATCCAAGTACTAGTGACCGTTGCTCGTGCAGTGATTAACTTACAAAAATAGGGTGAGCTCATGGTGTTCGATTTGCCTATTTTTTCTCTCTTTCATTTATATTCAGCCTTTAGTATTTGAGAAAGATGTATTGACTATATTCTAAGTTTTTTGGGTTTTATTATTGATATTAGATGCTCTTGTTCTAGCTTTATTAGGTCGTGGGATTGGTACCTTATGATGAATCTTTATCTATATTAGAACACTTTGTTTAGATTTTAACTTGTGTTCATTAAATTTGGCCTATGTTTTCTTTTCTTACTGAATTAACCCATTGTGATAGCTCCGGGTTATGGTATTGGCTTACCTACTTGTGGGATTTAGTTAGTGCTATTATATGTTGCTAATTTAATTTCGTAGCTTAATTCCCTTTTATCATATCATGGTTATACTAGATCCACATAGTTGGTTTGTAAAAGTTAAATTAGGAGGGGGTGATGTGAAACACCCAAGAATGTGGCCTTATAAAAATTTTTGGTTGGTTGGTGATGATCATGATATGTGCTGTATCCTTGTTGCGTGTTGTTTCTACCTTATATAAAGGTTTCCTTGATACATGTTAATGTGTTAAATTGTTTTTATGCTTGCCTTGCCCCTCATTCAAGGACACATGGTCCAAGAGGGGGAGAATTGATGTACCTAGACTTGAACCCATGAAAGAACAACAACTTTTGTAGTCTCTGGGGTAGGTACGGTTGAAGGGCTTGAGTCGTACCCTTAGTCATGACTCATATACTTCCCCCGTCCCCTCTTATATCATATATATAATAATAAGGTAGTATACTAGTTTCTATATAATTTGACCTTCCATCAATCGTAACCAATGCATATGAGTCGTTGAAGAGAGAGGCCTCAAACCTAGTGGACTATTTTGGTTACAGGTGGTCTATACAAGTTAGGTCACAGGTCATACCCTTTGGATACAAATTAAGGGTGTCTAGTCATAGCCTAACTAATGTTGTTGACCTAGGATAAGCCTAGGGTATAAGTTAGGGTACCACTCATACCCTAGGTCATAATTGCCAAGTGACCCATATAGGGGAGTCATACCCCTACATAGGTGGACTTTTTCAGATTTTTATTAAGGAGCTTTTGGTCATTTCCCTTGCCTAAAAACCTAGGTCCTTGCACTATAGAAGGCATGGTAGCCTCCTAAGTCTTCATTTACAAAACTTAAATATTCCAAACACTAAAAAGGGTTCTTGAACAAAGATTAGAGGCTAGGGTTTGGAGGAAGCTCATCTAGTGGCAAGAAGAAGTTAAGATTATTGGTGTGACATAATGTTTAAGGAAGGTATCTATTACTCTATTTAAAAAACACTAAACCCATATATTTCACACTTGGATTAGTAAGTGTACATGGTGGTTTTGAATCAAATAAAAAGGGTTTTGTTGCCTATCAATCAATAATGACGTTTCTTGCTTATACATGATGGTCTTGATTAACACTAATCTTGATTATATCTACCATTAAAATAGCCTTGTTAAAGTTACACACACAAAGTGTTTGTGAAAATGCCTGAGTCAGGTTTCTAGAAAAATATTAGAGATGTGTTAAGCTAGAGAAATGGACTAAGAAGTATAAATGGTTAATGAATGATATTGTAAAAAGGTACTATGAGTCATGCATTATGTAATTTATGATGTTGTTGGGATAGTGGCTAATATAGGGTGAAGGCCATAAACATGAAAATGAACTAGTTATGTGTTGAGCCTAAAGGTGGTGAGAATATGGTGAAAGATTACAAATGAATTGTAAATGGTTATGTACATCTTGGTGACCATAAATAAAATAAATTATTTGTTGAATAAAGACATGTGTCCTATTGCAAAGATTAATGGTTAAATAGTTTTTTAAAGGTCTAATGCATATCAATTGAATTGGCCTAGTGGACATGAATGAGTCATGAAATGTCAAAATAAATGTGAATACTTGTGATGTTGTTGTTGTCTATATGATGAGTTATCATGATTTTGAATTCTTTGAAAATGGTTGTTATGAACCTTGTTAATCATGTAATGAATTATCCTATGGCTTTAAATGATGTGATGGCCTTATAAGTATGAAGGGTTGATGATTGAAGTTGTGTTGATATTGTTTACCATGTAATTTATTAAACTATGACCATGTTGGTTTGATGGCTTATAAGTATGAAGGGTTAATGATTTAAGTTGTGTTGATGTTGTTTACCATGTAATTTATTAAAATATAACCATGTTGGTTTGATGGCTAAAAGGAGGGTTTCAATTCCTTAAACTTGAACTTGAATGGCGTATGGAACCAAGTGCGGTAAAAATGTGATATGATGTTGCTAATGACATGTGAATGACTTTTGTGGGTCTTGAGGACTACAAATTGAATATTATGATAAACTGAATAAATGTAGTGGCAAATTGAGATGGTTGAGCAATAAAGGCTCCCATGGGGACCATGTGGTCATGTGGTCATGTGAAAGGAATGATATGGATGCCAATGCATAAGCTAGTAGGTTTAGAGTTAAAATGTCGACTAATAATGGCAATGTGATGGCTTGTGGCTAGAGTCCCTTGCTTTATGAAATGACTTATGGTCAAAGTCCCTCGTCTAATAAATTGCGGTCAAAGTCCCTCATCTAATAGCTTGTGGTTGGATTCACTTGCTTAAAAAGATCTCTTGAGGTTAAAATACCTCTCCTAATGTCTAAGCAAGCAATTAGAGTTCTATGCCTACTTTAATGTGTAAGCGTGCAATTAGATTTCCATGCCTACTTGAATGTGTAAGCATGCGATTAGAATTCCATGCCCACTTGAATGTGTAAGGGTTCGATTAGAGTTCCATGCCCACTTGAATATGTACGCATGCGATTAGAGTTCCATGCCAACTTGAATATGCAAGCGTGCAATTAGTCCCATGCCTTCTTAAATATGTGATCATATGATTAGAGTTCCATACCTAAGTGATTGTGGTATATGGGTTGACTCCTTATTTTGATAAATAACTATGTACTTGTAGCCCCTTTGATTGATAAAGTGTAACCATGGATGAAGTACCTTGCCTAATGAGATGTGAATGTTGTTAAACTCTTATGCCTAATTACGATGGTATGAACCCAAGCGTGGAATGTTGGAGTCCCCTACTTTGTTTCATATGATTGAAGTATTTGAGAAGGTTATTAAGTCTTTATATCTTGATTAGCATGTAATATATCTATGTGTAAGGATAAATGTGTGAATATGTTTGAATATGATGTATATTGACTTGTGTTGAATGGTGATGTTATTTATGAGTAAATATGATGTATATTTACTTGTGTTGACTGGTGATATTATTTTATCCTTATCCTTGAGTTATATGCTAGTATTCCAACTACTGACCATCTCTAGATGCTACGTCCCCATGCGACTTAGGCGTCAGAGCATCTTCTTCTTCTATGCAGTTATAGATGTTCGAGAGAATTCATGCATTGACCTTGAAGTGGTGAGCTTCCATACTCCAAAAGACCTATCTCTTATAGTCACATTACTTTATGGCATAGACTTGTATAGGTTTGGTACTTGGCTATTATCGGTGGCATGTCCCGACGTATTATCAACTTTGATTTGTTAGAGGTTTTGTGGATGATTGTGGATTTAGGCATATTGGATAGACTGTTGTTATTAATAAAATGGTAGATATTGTCTAACATTTGCTATTAGACTTATATTTCCAATATTCTTATTTTATGTTGAAGATCTATCCAACCCTTGTGGATTATTATTGGTGATTAGGTTGGGTTATTGGGGCGACCTCCGGTACATATGTTCTTGAGGTGTCCATACGACATGGACCAAGTTTGGGTCATGTCAAGTTGGTATCAGAGCCTAGTTTCATGGTTAGTTGGAAGTCCACAAAATCGTGCCAAGTAGAGTCTATTTTATGGGTATAAAGAATGCCTCACTTATAAGAGAGAGGCTATGAGGCATTTAGGAATGTTTCCCTTTCTTGTGTTTCAATCTCAAGCTATATAGAGTCTAAGGTCTTAGATCCCCCTACTTCCTTCTTGCTCATCTTTCAGATCATGCATCCAAGAAGATTTGACTTTCAAGCAAGCTCTTCTACCCTTACTAGGGGCAATATGGACGAAGCTCATCCTACTTCTAGGATTCAGACCTAGCCAAGAGTTATGACATATGACTGTCCTCATAGGGTTCCACCTATTCCCACTAACCCAACTTTGAGAGGTGGCACTTCTTCTCAGTTGCCTCAAAATTCTACGTTCCATCTTTTCTTTGCGCTGTTAGCTTAGGTTGGTGGAAAGTAGTCTAGGAAAAAGTATTGGGCGGGTCCTAGTTTTCACTTTATGACTAGTGCTCCCTACCCAAATCATTAGGACATGGGCGTCTTCAGACTAGTGGTGCTTAAAGGGCACTAGGTGCCCAATATCAGGCCAGTTGAACCCAATCATATTTACCTACCTCCTTATCAATTTTACAGTCGAACGCATCATGGTTGTTGTGAAAAAGAGAAGGATTGGTATTTCAAATAGGGTCAATTGGGCCACATACAACAGGAGTGTTCTATAGTGGCTACCAATTGGGTGAGACAAAGGATGTTGGTTTCCACTTCTCTATTCTTGGCACCTAGAGGTTCCCAAATTTACACTAATGTTTCCCCATTGGCTCCATCCAGCTCTCCTTGCAGATTATATGGTCAGATTCATGCGTTAGTGTGACGGGTAGAGGAAAATATTGCCATTGTAGTGAAGTCGGGAACATATAGTGATAGTGCCCAACCCGAGTGGCTTTTTCGAACAACAAAGTACCTATTACTACTCCTCCTCCTACATCAAAGGGTGTTGTATCAGCTGTTGTTTCAGTCTCTGGCATCGATGTTGGTCGGACCTACTTGTTGCACTTGTTACTCGCCAAGACTCTAATGCATCTCCCGATGTTGTCACTAGTATGTTGGTACTTTTCTCCTATGATGTGTATTATTTTCTTGATCCAGGGTCTTTTTTTTCTCATGTGACCTCGTACATGGCTGTTCATCTTGATTGTTATCTTGAGAGTATGTCGATTCTCTTTTTCTTTTTTAACCTTGATCAAAGATTATGTGGTTGTTAAAAGTGTCTATAGGGGATGTGTGGTATCTGTGGTGGTAGAGATACTCATGTTGACTTGATAGAGTTAGATATGGTCAATTTAGATGTCATCCTAGAGATGGATCAGTTGTACACATATTATACTTCCTTAAATTGTCAGACCCGTAGGGTCGTGTTTAATTTCCCTAATGAGATAGTCATTCTATGGGAAGGTGGTCCCTTAGTGCCTAAGGGATGGTATATTTCTTATCCCAAAACCCGAAAGTTGATATCAAATAGGTGTTTGTATCTTTTGGTCTAAGTTAAAGGTCTTAACTCGGAAGGGTCTCCTTGTAACGCCCCAAATCTGGTACCTGGAATGCTACACGATGCATATGACCCCGAAGGACCACAAGCTAACCTATGACTAATATCTGTACCTGAACACTGCATAATATATTGTATAATTACAAAATAAAGGCTGAAAGGCCATAAGGTTAAAAAATGATAAAACATAACATCTGAAAGTATGGTATATTAATACCAAAACAAACTAAAACAAAACTGTTTGAACATATTGTAGTCTGAAAAACCTCTAAAACTAAACTATCTAAATAAAGAGTTGATGGAACATGTCCCCAACTAACTCCAACTACTGAAATAAACTATGTAATGAAAAAATAAAGTAATGACCATGTCCTTGAAGGATGAGGACTTACTGCTAACTCTGACTGCTGAAACTGGAATGCTACTGATGCTCTGGAGCTCGTGCTTCTGAACCTATGGTATAGAATAAAACACCATAGCTCAAATATGTTAGTAAGATTGAATGTACTGGTATGCATGTGAGGTAGGCTGAATGCAAAGGGTTCAAATGGATGAACAATGCTAACTGACTGTATAACATGAACGTGAAAATACATGCATGAATAAGTGTCTGTAACTGAATTCGTGATGGTATTGACTATTGAGTCTGATTGCTGTTAACATGAATTACTAATAACTGACACTGAGTGATTGTATCTGACAGTCTAGGTTCTGATGAAACTAACTGAGTTTCGTACTATGCTGAGTTGACTGTATCTGACATTCCTGAAATCTGAAGAACTATCTGAATTCTTTTACTGAGACTGAGACTGTAAGAAGTAATCATCTAATCGATATGCCCTAAATAACGTATTATAGTTGAGTTGGGGTCCAATCTATAACCCCAATTAGAAGGGTGTCAATACCGCGCCACTGGTAAAGACAAGCTGTAGGTGACCCTTATCTGGTAGTGTCCCTAAAAGAGAATGGTGGGACCCTTATCTGATAGTTTTTATCCACCTCATCAACCCTCATCTGTCAGTGTTGATGTCTCAACCTATGCTGGCTACATAGTTCTGGAATACAAGGATTGCTTCTAAGGATAACACCCTACACTGTCAGTGTGTGTCCTCATCCTTGGGTTCACTCGGTGCTAAATCATACTCCAATCTGAATAGACACTGAACATGATTAACTGAACTAAACTAGACTGAGTTTATTGAGTTCTGTTAACTGACTGAAACTGCTTAGATTACTAAATTACTGAGCTTTCTGTGATTACTAGGATTACTGAGTTTACTGAGATTTTCTGAGTCACATGAATGACTGAATTCTATTGAATATGGCTTGACTAAGGATATCGTGAAACATAACACTGGCTCTGGGCACACAACTAAATTTTTGAGTACAAGTACCCCCAGGACTCGATAGAAGAAAACTGACAAGGCATAACATTCTTGAATACATGACCAATATCAACAATCCATAATACAATAAGTTGGGGATTTCATGAAGTACATGGTTATCATAATCTTGTACATGGTAGGAATGCATACACTCAATGTCAAAATTTCATACTCTAATATTATGAGCATTCCAACAAACATCTACATTGTACATCAATAACATGGGAATCATTTGAACATAAGGGTAAAATATGAATCCATCACATAAATCATAATTGAGCTATATTACATAATTTTAAGTCTCTTATGCATTTTATCAAACACTTAGGTTGCCTGACTTAAGGCATGGCATAATCCTCCAATTAATATATCATAACCAACTAAAATTCATGGTTCCCAACTCACATGCTAACATATTTTCATAAAAACACATAAAGATTTCAAATTCAGAATCATACAACAACAACCACATGAACATAATCAACCCATAGCATGAATATCATAATCTATAGTTTAAAACTTAATTCTTGGGCTTCATGGATGAAAGGAATACATTAATGAACACTATGCATACCTTAGTACGTGATTTTACGGATATTTATGTTGGAATTTTCTTGAATTTGAATCCACAGTTGATAACCCTAACTTGTTCTTGAGAGAATTTTGAGAGAAGTGACTATATTTTGGAGTAATTGGGGCTAAATCCCGTGTTATAGGTTTATATAGGGGTGGGAATACCCATTCTTCCCTTAAAATAACTCAAAATAGGGTGTTTACGTCCCTTGGGCCATAAGATATGCGGCGCATAACTTATCGTGTAAGCTAGGTTGTACGGCGCCCAACTTATCACCTAACTTAGGTTATGCATCGCATAAATTATGGCATAAGTTAGGTTGTGCATCACACAACTTATGGCATAACCATTCCAGTAACCTTAGGCGATTTGTTAGGCGACGCACTCCACTTAGCGAAGCTATAACTTCTTTCTGAGGTGTCGGATTTTGGTCAAATTGGTATTGTTGGAAAGATAATTCGATTCTCTAAAATTTTTTGGGTTTAAATCTGTCAAACTACCCTATATACATCAAGTTATGCTTGTTAAAAGATGACTCTTGTAAAATCAAACACTAAACCTTGATAAATTCAAAAGCTCTTAGCTTGCCTTACTCTAAGTGACTCTTATGAACACGCTTAACACATCATAAGCTCTCTTCTCACTAGGATACTCATTTTAAGTTATGTACTTAAATATAAATCATAGGATAGGAGATTTCATACATAGGAACAATGGTTCATTTTCTAGCTTAGAAATATATAGGGTATTATAGTCCTCTAGAACCTTTTCCCATGGTTAATGAGTTTCTCATCATGTCCTTTGGGTTTACCAATCCCTCAGTAGAATTCATTGGCTAGATGAATAAGGTCTTTCATCCATTCTTGGATATATTTATCATTATCTTTATTGATGATATCTTAGTTTATTTTAAGAGGAAGACGGGTCATGTAGATCACCTTCATGCTCTGTTGAAAACTTTGAGGAATCATCATTGGTATGCCAGTTCTCTGAGTGTAAGTTTTGGTTAGAAGTTGTGGGTTTCCTACTCATGTTATCTATCTCTAGTAAAGGGATCATGGTAGATCCTCAAAAGGCATATGGTGGTGTGTTTTTTTGTGTCTGAACCTAAGGACTCCTACTTTGATATATTGTGTCGGGATGGATCTCCTTTGTGACCTGGGTGGTTACTATGAAGCACTTCTTATCTATGGTGTTGTGTCTCTGCTGAGGGTCTTGCCTTGAGTGGCATGAGTGGTCTTGTGCTTTAGGCCCTCCATGACCTTCTTGTGTTGGGGAGTAGCTCAGGGAGCATAGTGATTTCTTGGAATGGGAAAGTGTAGAAGTCCCTAAGTGGGGGAGACTATAGGATTTCAGCATCGTATTATAGAAGATATCGTTCTCCCACTTAATGATGTTCTAGTAGGGGTAAGTTACTTAACCCGATCTAGTTCACCAAGACTTGGTGAAGGTGAATGTAATTCATGAGAATTTGAAAATTTATCGAAGCCGCCAAAAGTCCTATGCGGGCATGTGGCATGTTGGTGATTGGATAGTCTTGGAGGTGTCTCCCATGAAGGGAGTGATGTGAGTTGGTGCAAAAAAAAAAAGCTTAGCCGTTATTATGTTGGTCTCTATATGGTGTCAAAAGAGGGTGGCAATGTTGCCTATGAGTTGGATTTTCCCTCTAGATTAGACTCTATTTCCCCTATTATCCATGTATCTATATGTGAAAACATATGGGTGATTCCTTGATGGTTGTTTCCTTAGAGGATGGTGGTGTTTTGGGTTCTTTGACTTGGGAAGAGATCCTGGTAAAGGTCTTAGATCGACAAGTTTGGCAGTTATAAATAATAGATGTGGCTTCGATGAAGGTTCTATAAAAGAACCAATGGTCCAAGAATGATACTTAAGAGGCAGGAAAGGAAATAAAGTCTAAGTATCCTGAACTATGTTCCACTCTGGAAACTCATGCTTGAGGTGTGTGTTGTTGTTCCTAACTTAGTTTATGACCTTGATAGATGATGCGTGAAATTTTTTATGCTTATAATTGATTCATGTCTTTGTTAGACAAGGGATTCGAGTTCTCCAATGTTGAGTTGATTTGTAACTTTGAATGACAATGAGGATCATGATACATGTCGTGTTGTAACCTTATGGTGTGCTTTGCCCTAGTTTAGGTTGAAAGTGGTTTACGATATGTGCTAATGTGTTAAATTGTGTCTATTTTCTTACACGTCATTCGTGGATGAATGATCCTAAGTGGGGAGAATGAAACACCCAAGAATATGGCCTTGCAAAAATTTTTGGTTGGTTTGTGATGATCATGATGTGTTGTATGGTATCCTTGTTGCGTGTTGTTTCTAATTTGTGTAAAGGTTTCCTTGATGCGTGTTGATGTGTTAACTTGTGTTTATGCTTGCTGCTCCCCTCATTCGAGGAAACATGGTCCAAGTGGGGGAGAATTTAAGAACCTATATTTGAACCTATATTTAAAGAACAACTTTCGGAGTCTCTAGGGTTGGTACGGTTGAAGGGCTTGATTCATACCCTTGGTAACAACTCGTACAATTCCCCTCCTCCCCTCTTGTATCCTAGACATAATAGTAAGGTATTATACTGGTTTCTATATGATTTAACCTTACGAGTCATATGCAACTCAACTATGAAGAGAGAGGCCTCAAACCTAGTGGACTGTTTTGGTTATGGGTGGTATCTTGTTTAAGGCATGTATCTCTTCCCCTCTTTAATAACTCTAAAACCATGTATTTCACACTTGGATTAGTAATTTTACATGGTGTTTTTGAATAAAAATGAAAGGGTTTTGTTGCCTATCAATGAATAATGATGTTTCTTGCTATTACTTGTGTTGATACATGCTATTGATGGTAGAATGTATATGTGGGTGCTTCTTGTATGTTTTTTAACATGTGGGTTTTTACTAAACCTAATCTTGATGATATCTACCATGAAAATAGCCTTGTTGAAATTACACACACAAAGTGTTTGTGAAAATGCCTAAGTGAGTTGTCTAGAAAAATATTGGTGATGTGTTGATCTAGAGAAATAGACTAAGGTGTATAAATGGTAGATGAATTATATTTTAAAAAGGTATTATGATTCATGTATTGCATAATTGATGATATTTTTGGGATAATGGATAATAAGGGATTAAGGCCATAAACATGAAAATGAACTAGTTGTGTGTATTGAGCCTAAATGTGGTGAGAATATGGTGAAAGCTTGCTAGAGAACTATAAAGGTTATGTGGGTCTTAGTGACTATAAATGAAATTAATTATGTATTGAATCAAGGTATGTGGACTGTTGGAAAGATCAATAGTTAAATGGTTTTGTGAAGGTCAAATGTGTATCTATTGAATTGGCCTAATGTACTTGAATGAGTCATGATAATGACTAAATGAATGTTAATAATTGTAATCATATTGTTGGCCATTATTGAGTTATCATGACTGTGAATGCTTTGTAAATGGTTGTTAAGAACCTTATTAATGATGTAATGAATTTGCCTATGACTTTAAATGATATGATGGCCCTATAAGTATAATAAACAACACTACAAATAGTACAATTAAATAATGAGATAAATCAACCACACATGTATATCAAACAATGTTCTTTTTGCCAACCTCATTATAGGTTATTAATTTTCAAAGATGCTTTAAATAATTAACAAGTTCATTATTCTATATAAACAACAAATATCCACTAACCCTTCAAATCACAATTATGTTGGAAGACAATTCACCACTTATTCAAATGAGCATTATCAAACCCAACCATCAGTTACAACTATGTTTAAAGACCAATCAATCAAGTATACATTGTAGAAATGCACTCTAATTCAACATCCTATTTAATTCACCAATCTATAGAAATTGGTAAATTTAGTTACTAAAAAATAATCCTTATACTCAAGACGTCACCAAGTGCAAAACACTATTCCATTAGCCGATTATTCAACCACTCAGCTCTATTCAACTTACAATTCTAGATTGAGTTATACACCTTACACATCTTGCTTCCTAATACTGCCAAACATGACATTAGGTTATTAAGTTATAACACCACATCCTCTTATCATAATTAATTCACCTACTATCCCTCAATAAGAATATCCCATATTCCAAAAACACACATTATTAGATTTATATTTTTAAGGTATTAAAGACTAGTTTTATAGATTACAAGTTCACCTAATCATCTTATTTCTACCCACACTCTTATATTAAACTTGTAAATCATCAAGTAAGTCATACAAATAACCATCAAAGGATACATACAAATCACAACAACACTCAAGTATATCTTTGTGATCATAATTCCATATTTTATTCATCCAAACTCTATGCATGTAGGCCTACACATGAAGACTCTTATCAAACTATAATAATTACACATATATAACCCAATACTACTGCACACTAAACCATAACCTACCTTGACCGAAGATCTTGGAATAATCGAGCCACACTAAGATTGCTCTTCCTATTTATTCATATTCCATTAGCCTAATCATCTAGATATTAAATAATTGTAGGAGTAATTAATTATTTACTCTATGAATAACTACTTTTGAAATTCAACCCACTAATTCTATCCATATTTATAGACTAAAACTCTACTTAAGGGTAAATTAACCATTAAATAATACTATCATACATAAACCATCACCATTAATGGAGTTTCAAAGTTAAAGATTCCATTTTTAGACAATTCCAGGTCCCCAACCATTAATTTTATGTTCCAGAATAACTAATTCATACTATAAATTGTTAGTTTACAATCTATACATAATATTAGGTAATCCAAACCCAAAGATTTTTTCAAAAATCTCATCAACTTAGGATTTTAATCTCAAAGAATTTCACCCTTAAAGATTATTCTAATAATTTTAAGATGTTAATTGAATGAAAGACAAAGAAGATGATGGAAGAACTTACCTCAATGGAGAATTTCCATCCTAGAACTTGGAAATTGCCCCATAGGACATTTGAATGATGTTTTTGAGTTAAAACCCCCAAAATATCAAAAATAAGATTTATTGCCCAATTGTTGTTGCAGTAACACGATTATAGTTATTGTGAGGCCGTTGTAGGGGCTAACTATTTAGCCTAGACAATCTTCAGCAAAATACCATAACTTGTTAATCTGGAAGTAGATTAATTAACGACTTAAGGCATTGGAAAAAAATACTCAATGATCTTTAATTTGTTATGTTTTGGGATCCATAACTCTTAGATAACCCTAGTTTAAGCATAGCTCAAAACTCAATTAGTAAGAATAGTTTTGTCATGACCCAAGACTACCCCCTGGTTGCGATAACAATGCTTATGGTCATAAGTTACCACAAGTTAACCCATGGTTGGTACTTACTGCGAGCACTGGATATCATAATAATAAAAGATGTGTAGAAAAAAACTGATATGCCATAAGGTCTAAATATTAAAAATTATACAACTGAATTGACAAGCTTCAAATGTCTATCTAACTAACTGTCTGAATGTCTAAAAGCCTCTAACTTACTAAGGAGTTAAGGGGACAAGCCCCCAACTAACTCCGACTGAATGAAAATACTAAACTACTAAAATAAATAAAATAATCAACCATGTCCCCGACAGATGAGGACTCACCACTGTTGTTGCTGAATAACATTGAAATATCAAACTATGGTCGAGAAACTGCGCGTTCGGACCTATGATATTAAACATCATAGTGCAAAGAAGAGTATGCAATTAGTACTTTGAATGTACTAGTATATGAGGTGCGGTTAGGCTAAAATACCTGGTTTAACTGTACATGAATTAATGACTGACTGAATAACGTGAGATAACTGAACATGAATACACGAAAGCAAAATATTTAAGAATACAAGATTGATCATATAATATTTTTGAAATAATTTATAAATTGAAGTACTAAAATTTGATAACTGAATAATGGTGAGTGTGTATACTTTGGTCAAGCAAAATTGAACTGAAACTATACTGAATATTGTACTGAGACTGTGGAGGATATCATCTAAACGACATGCCCCAATTTGAGCTAATTGGGATCCAACCTGTAACCCCAATTGGAAGGGTGTTAGTGCCATACCACGAGTACTAATACTCGCTATGTAGATCCATTAATCTAGTGTCCCAAAGGACTAGGGAGTCAGTCCTAAACTGGTGGTTGACCCCTATAAAGTTACCAGTCCTAAACTGGTGGATGACATCTCATAATCCTATGATATCTATATAGTTCTGCAACTTAGGGACTGCTACTAAGGATCCAGTCCTAATGATGGGTGAGCCCCTATCCCTAGGTTCGCTCGATGCTAAATCCTACTCCCAACTGAACTAACACTGATTACTGGACTAAACTAAGATTAACTGAACAAACAACTGATCATAAATAACTGACTGAATGTCAATGCTCATAGTTTATCTAATATCATTCGGAAAATACTGAAATTATGTGAGCAACTAGGTATCAGATGTTCATAATCACTAGAACTGAATGGAAATAACAATACGGACATTTAAAAGTTTTGAAAACCATAATAGGAAATCATCATTCAAAACCCATCACAGGCATTTTATCAAACACATGGAGATCAAGACTTTAACATGGGGATGCTTTTGAACATGAGGAGATATCATGATTTCACAACAAAATCACAACTTGAGGGTTTATCCTGACTCGCATGAACAAGATATGGGAACTACAATATTCAAAACATACAATAATCCATTTCACTTGGAAACACTTATAATCTTAACTTGAAATTGAGATAACAAGAGATTCATGGGGTAAGTTCATCATAATCATACAAAACTCATAATTTGAAATCAAAAAGGATTCTTAGATTCCATGGATGAACATCAAACATACCTTAATCCTTAATCTTTGAAGAGAATCACTAATCTTGATGCTTTATTGAAGGTTCTTGGATTTGGGAACTTAAATTCTTGGTTTCCTTGGAGAGAAAGTAATGGAATTGATGTTCTTGGGAGATGAATAGGGTTTTTTTTATAAGGAGAAGTGAAGAAAAATCACAAATAACTCCCTAACTGGTGATAAGTCGTGATATGACAAATTGGAGAGAGAGGCAAAGACACAATTCCCCTTAGGCATTTAAATTCATAACTGGACTGTGAATTGCATTATCACCATGATGTGGTAGACGTACCATCGGGATTTGCACTGCAATGCGGCACTATCGCAATAAGCTGTTGGAATCGTGATCCAAATATGACCCAATCCTCGTCTAAAAAGTCAAACTTCTCCGATACATACTCTTTTCACCCTTGAATATTAATTAACTCGAGAAATAACATCTCGGGGTCGGGAAGACCAATTTAAAAATCCTCGAAGTTAAGAGGCCTTAAAAATGACTAAGTCCCCAACACAGTGAAATTTTTAGGTTTTAAGCCTCTTATGCGTGCATCTAGGAGATGAACTGAGCTAAGAATAATATGGGGTATTATAATATCTCCCCCTTAGGAAAATTCATCCTCGAATGAGAATTATTAAGCTGAGAATACTAGGAAAACTGAGATCATACTAAACATGCATAACTGGAAACATGATTACATGACTGAGTCTGAAACATGATACATAAACTAGACCAATTTCGTGAATGCATGCAATGACATGAGAATGATCATATAGCTGGAACTGAGAATGAGAAAGAGATGATCTAAGAAAAACTATTACCTTAAGTTGAGTTTGAGTTTTCATGGAAAAGATGAGGGTAATTAGTACGCATATCTGCCTCTGCTTCCCAAATGGCTCGCTTAACAAATTGATTTTGCCAAAGAACTTTGACCAAGGGAACTTCTTTGTTCCGTAGTCTACAAATCTGACGATCAAGGATCTCGACTGGGACTTTTTCTTAAGAAAGGCTATCCTGAACATCTGTGCTTTCTAAAAGAATTACAATATCTAGGTCACCAATACACTTCATTAATAAATAAACATGAAATACCAAATAAACTTATGAAAAATCTACAGGCAACTCTAGCTCATAAGCTACCTTCCCAAAATGGTCAAAATTCTGTAAGGGCCAACATATCAGGGTTGCGCTTCCCCTTCTTGCCAAATTTTTTCACCCTCATCATGGGCGAAATTTTTAAATATACCAAATTCCCAAATTTACCCTCAAGATCTTTTTTCCTCACTTTTGTATAAGATTTCTTACTATTTTGGGTTGTCTTAAGCCTTTCCCTGATTATCTAAAATTTCTCTATTACATCAAACACCGAATCTGGCCTAATCAAAGCAGCCTAACTTGCCTCAAACCAACAAATCCGAGATCTAGATCTCCACCTATAGAGAGCATCAAACGGAGCCATCTGAATATTGGAGTGACAATAATTATTATAGTCAAACTCGATCAAAGGTAAGTGCTCATCCCAACTACCTTTAAAGTCGATAACACATGCTCTCAATAAGTCCTCTAAGAACTGAATGGTCCTTTCTGCCAGACCATCGGTCTAAGGATGAAAAGTTGTACAAAGATAAACTTGGGTACCAAGACCCTTCTAAAAGCCTTTCAAAAGTGAGAGGTAAATTGAGTATCTCTATCTGTAATGATAGGCAACGTGACTTTATGCAACCTAACCAACTCTTTAATATATAGTTATTATGTCTATAATAAGCAATATCGAATCATGCTATCAATGTGAACGAGGCAAACCTATCACTAAAATCCATGTTCGCCTCTTCCCACTTCTAAGTGGGGATAATGAACTCTTGTAATGTGCCACTACGCCTCTGGTGCTCAACTTTAACTTGCTAACGGTTAGAACACTTAGCCATAAACTCTATAATGTCCTGCTTCGTACCACTCCACAATAGATTTCACTCAAATCACAATATATCTTAGTGGCTCCTAGGTGTATAGAGTAACGCACACCATGCGCTTTACCTAAAATCTGTTGTCCCAAACCATCAACACACGGCACACAGAGCCTACCTTTATATCGCAACACACCATCTCTCCCTTGAGAGAAAACCTCTTTCTTCTACTCTCTAACCGGTTCCTTCAACTTAACTAAACTGGAATCCCTATCTTTGCTTTTTTTACACTTCAGCAATCAAAGAAGATTCCAAACCATTCAGAGCTCATATACTACCCTTAATTGAATCAACCAATCAAACACCTAATCTAACTTCTTCTTACTATTCTAAACATGAGAAACACTACCCATAGATAATCTACTAAAGGTATCTACCACTCTATTGGCCTTGCTCGAATGATACAACATGCTCATATCATAATCTTTTAACAACTCAATCCGCCTTCTCTGACAAAGATTTCAATCTTTTTTCCGAGAACACATACTGAAAACCTTTGTGATCTATGAACACATCAACATGAACCCCATCAAAATAATGCCTCCATATTTTCAAGGCAAACACAATAGCTGCCAAGATCATGGGTAGGGTAATTCTTTTCATGGGGTTTAAGCTATCTAGAGGCATAGGCTATGGCCTTACCTCTCTATATCCATACACAACCAAGACCAACTCTGGAAGCATCACAGTAAACAACAAACCCATCTGAACCATCTATGAAAGTCAAGAATGGGAATAAGGTGAGTCGAGTCTTCAACTCCTGAAAACTCTTTTCACTATAATCTAACCACTAAAACTTGACTTTGTTTTGAGTCAATCAAGACATAGGGGATGCAATGGACAAAAACCCTTCAATGAACTATCGGTAGCCAGCCAAACTCAAGAAACTCCTGATATCTTATGGAGAGATGAATCTTGGATAGTTTCTCTCTTCTTTGATCGTTTGAAGGTCAACTCTAATGCCATCATCATAAATAATATGGCCAAGGAAAGCTACTGATCTTTGCCAAAATTCGCACTTACTGAATTTGGTGAACAACTAATGGGCTCTAAGACTCTGCAATACAATTCTGAGATAGTCTGGATAATCATTTTCACTACGGAAAAAGACAAAAATATCATCAATGAAAACTATGATGAACATGTCCAAGTACTGCTTGAACACTCAGTTCATCAACTCCTTGAAAGCTGTTGGGGCATTCGTTAGTCCAAAAGACATAACTATAAATTCAAAGTGACCATGCCTAGTTCTAAAAGTTGTTTTCAGAATATCACATTCTCAAACTCTCAGCTGATCATAGCCTGATCTGTGGTCTATCTTAAGAAATAACTAAAACCCTTAAGTTGGTCAAACAAGTCATTAATCCTGGGGAGTGGATATTTATTCTTGATTGTGACTTTGTTTAACTGGCGGTAATCGATGCACATTCTGAGAGAACCATCTTTCTTATGTATGAAAAAGACTAGAGTGCTCTATGGGGAACACAAGGCCTGATAAATCCCTTATCTAAGAGATCTTTAAACTATTCTTTCAAATATCTAAGCTCAATTGGAGCCATTTTATAGGGTGGAATAGATATAGGTTGGGTATCTAGAAGGAGATTTATTCCAAAGTCAATTTCCATTTTGGGAAGAACTCCAGGAAGATCTATAGGGAAAATGTTTGGAAATTCCCTTACTACTAAAACCGACTCAACTGGGGGTCTCTGACTTAGTGTCTTTGACTCAAACAAGATGGTAAATGTACCCTTTAGATATCACCTTTATCGCTCTAAGATATGAAATAATTTAACCCCAAATCGCTGAAGTGATACCCCTTCATTTAATGGCTAATTCATTAGGAAACTGAAACTGACTGACCCTATTTCTACAGTCAACTAACACATAGCATGAGTGGAGTCAATCCATGCTGAGAATGACATCAAAATCAGTCATGTCTTACTTTGCAAGATCTACTGAAGTGATTTTTTGGGATATTATAATTTGGCAGTTTCTATATACTTGTCTGACTATGATAGACTTGCCTATAGGGTTAGACACTGAGAAAGGTTCTGCTAAGGTTTGAGACAGACACTAAAATCAACAACTATATATATGGTTACACAAGAAAGTGATGATCTATGATCTAACAAAGAATAAACATAAAGATGAAAGACCTGTAATGTACCAGTAGCCATATCAGGATAGTTTTCTTGATCAAGACGTGAATGGAATGCATACAACAATTTCTGTTGTAGACCACTAGTGGCACTGGAAGTGGCGCCATGCTGAATCGGGTGACTTGTTGGAGCTGGTGACAGATTAGACTGGCCCTGCTAGCGCAAATCCTTTCCCCTATGAGCAACTACTGGATATTTTTTGACCTTGTGTCATGGCTTGCCACACCCAAAACACACATCATTACCAGCCTTACACACTCTATGATTCCTACCATATTTCTGGCAAACTGGATTAGTGCGACCACTATTCATACTACCCTAGGAATTAGAACCTGGTGCCCTATCCCGACTGCCATTCCTGAACTTTAGCACTAGAGCACTAGTTAAAAATGGATTAAGAGATGGAATTTTTTGACGAAACTAAGGACGATTACCACCTTCAAACTTTTACTTAGAAAAATTAATGTTGGTTGTTCTAGCCCTCTTATTCTCTCTCTCTTTCTTCTTAATATTCTCTTCCTTAATCTACTAAGCATGAACCATAAGCCTATACAAGTCCATATCATTAATCAATATAACGGTCCTACACTCTTTGACTATACTATCAGATACACCAGATACAAATTTACTCATTCTAGACCTGTTGTCGGCCACCATAATGCCGTGCTTCAAATTGATAATGCCTTGCTTCAAATTGATAAACTTAAGTGAACTTAAGTGAGTACTCCTTCACACTCATAATGCCTTGCTTCAAATTGATAAACCCCTGAACCTTACCCTCTCTGAATTGTAACAAAAAGAACCTATCTAGAAAAGTCATGGCAAACTCCTCCTACTTTACGAACCCTGCCTCAACGCCCCATCCTCCTTCCACTACTTATACCTGGTGTGATTTACATCCTACAACTTATATGCAGGCAACTCTGCACTCTCACTCGAAGTGACACTAATATTAATTATCACCTTCTGAACCATATCAAGAAACTCCTACGGATCCTTTTCAGACTTGGATCCTAAAAACAAAGGGGGATTTAATTGGTGAAATCTCGAATCCTAACTGCAACTATAATTGTCATTGGATTGGCTAGGGCAAAAACTGAATAATTGTATTAAGAAGCTACTGAGTGAGCTAAGGTAGTGAAGGCAGTTCTAAATTTGGCGTGAGTAACATGATAATTTAGAGGATCTTCCTGAATAGGCGGAGGTGCGGCCTGGTTCCTATTCCTTATTCCATTGTTTCTTTTGGGAGGCATTATCCATAACATAATAAAGGATGAGTCATAACAAGAGTTTAAATAGAGATCATTCTTTTCCTAAAGCATCTTCTAGCCTCTTTCCCATATGTGTGGCATACCTTACACACATACACAAACTCTACTAATACGACTTTTAGACTCCCTATGACACTGTAAAACCTTTGGCTATGATACCAAGTTTTGTCAAGACGTGAGACTACCCCTTGGTCACAACAACTGTGCTTACGGTCAGAAGTAACCATAAGCTAATCCATGAGTTGGTACTTGCTGCGATCACTGGATATCATAATAATAAAGGATATGTGTGGAAAAAACAACTGATATTCCACAAGTTCTAAATACAGAAAATTATACAAAAGAATTCATAAGTCTAAAACTTTTGAAAATCTCTAACTGATTGAGGAGTTCATGGGACAAGCACACAACTATCTCTGACTGAAAGAAAATACTAAACTACTGAAATAAATGAAATAATCAATCATGTCCTTGATAGATAGGACTCACAACTACTATTGCTGAGTAACACTGAAATATCTACCTATAGTTGAGAAACTGAGCATCCAAACCTATGATATTAAACATCATAGCTCAAAGAAGAGTATGCGACCAGTACTTTGAATATATTGGTATATAAGATGAGGTTAGGTTAAAATACATGGTTTAACTGTACATGAATTAATAACTGACTGAATAGCATGAGATAAATTGAACATAAATGCACGACAGCTGAAATATCTAAGAATACAAAACCAAGCATATAATAGTTTTGAAATAATCTGTAAATTGAAATATTAAAATCTGATAACTGAATAACCGTGAGTCTGTATGCTTTGGTCAAGCAAACCTAAACTAAAACTATACTGAACACTGTACTAAGACTGTAGGAGGTATCATCTAACCGACATACCCCAATCTGAGCTAATTGGGGTCCAACCTATAACCCCAGTTGGAAGGGTGTTAGTACCATAAAGCGAATACTAACACTGGCTATGTGGATCCAGTAATCTGGTATCCCGAAGGACTAGGGATACAGTCCTAAACTGGTGGGTGATCGCTACAAAAGTGTCGTCCTAAACTAGTGGGTGATATCTTATAATCCTATGAAAGCTAATAGTTCTAGAATATAAGGATTGCTATTAAAGACCCGGTCCTAACTGATGGGTGAGCCCCCATCCCTAGGTTTGCTCGGTGCTAAATCCTTCTCCCAACTAAACTAACACTGATTACTGGACTGAACTAAGCTTAACTAAACAAACAACTAATAATCATAAATAATGTACTGAATGACAATGCTCATAGTTTATCTAATATCATTCTAAAGATACTGAAATTATGTAAACAACTAGGTATCGGGTGTTCATAACCCAGCAATACTGAATGGAAATAACAATAAGGACATATAAAAGCTTTGAAAACCATAAAAGAAAATCATCATTCAAAACCCATCACTTAGGCATTTCATCAAACACACGGAGATCAAGACTTTAACATGGGTATTCTTTACACATGGGGGAGATATCATGATTACACGACAAAATCAAAACTTAAGGGTTTATCCAAACTCGCATGAACATGATATGTGAACTACAATATTCACAACTTACAATAATCTATTTCACTTGGAAACACTTATAATCTCAACTTGAAATTCTGATAATAAGAGATTAATAAGGATAGTTCAACGTAATCATATAAAACTCGTAATTTGAAATCAGATAGGATTCTCAGACTCCATGGGTTAAAAAGGCCCATGGATGACCATCACACATACCTTAATACTTAATCTTAGAAGAGAAGCACCAATCTTGATGCTTTTTTGAAGGTTCTTGGATTTGGGAACTTGGATTCTTGGTTTCTTTAGAGAGAAAGTAATGGAATTGATATTCCTGGGAGATGAATAGGATTTCTTTGCGAGTATAAATGAAGAAGAAGCGCAAATAATGCCCTAACTGGTGATATAAGTCGTGATATGATGACTTGGATTAAGGGGAAAATAGACAATTACCCCTCAGGTATTTAAATTTGTAACTGGGCTACAAAATTATCACTACAATGCGGTAGGCATACCATCGGGATTAGCACTGCGATGCAGCACTGTCGCGATGAGCTACTGGAATCATGATCCAAACATAACCCAAACCTCATACAAAAGATTTTGAACTTCTTCGAGACATACTCTTTACACCCCTGAACATGAATTAACTAAAAAAACAACCATCTCGAGGTCGGGAAGACCAATTTAAAAATCCTAGAAGTTATGAGGCCTTAATAATGACTAAATCCCCAACACATAGTGAAATTTTCAGGTTTTAACCCTCTTATACATGCAACTAGGTGCTGAACTGAGCTAAGAATAATACGAGGTATTACAATATCTCCACCTTGGGAACATTCATCCTTGAATAAAACTAATTGAGTTGAGAATTCTTGGAAAAGTGAGATCACATACTGAACATACATAACCAGAAACATGATTACATGACTGAATCTGAAACATGATACATCAACTAAACTAATTTCATGAATGTATCCAATGACATGAGAATCATATAGCTAAAACTGAGAATAGGAAAGAGACAATCTAATGAAAACTATTGCCATAAGATGAGTCTGAGGTTCCAGAGAAAAGATGAGGGCACTTGGTATGCATATTTGCCTCTGCTTCCCAAGTGTCTCCCTCAATGGATTGATTTCGCTAAAGAACTTTGACTAAGAAAAATTCTTTGTTCCTTTGTCTACGAATTAAATTGTCAAAGATCTCGACTGGGACTTCTTTGTTAGAAAGGCTATCCTGAACATCTGTTCTTTCTCAAGGAACTACAAATAGTTGGGTCACCAATACACTTCTTTAATAAAGAAACATAAAATATTGGCTGAACTGATGCCAAATCTGCAAGCAACTCTAGCTTATAAGCTACCTTCCCAAAATAGCTCAAAATTCTGTAATGGCCAATATATCAGGGACTCAGCTTTCCCTTCTTGCCGAATCTTTTCACCCCCTTTCATGGGAAAAAATTTTAGATATACCAAATCCCCAACTTCAAACTCAAGATCTCTTCTCCTCATATCTGTATAGGATTTCTAACATCATTATGTTGTCTCAATCCTCTCCGTGATTATTTAAAGTTTCTCCATTGCAGTAAACATCAAATTTATCCCTATCAAAGCAACCTCAGTTGCCTCAAACCAACTAATAGAATATATATATTTCTGCCCATAAAAATCCTCAAATTAAGCCATTTGAATATAGGAGTGATAACTATTATTGTAGTTAAACTTGATCAAAGGTAAGTGATCATCCCAACTACCTTTAAAGTCGACAACACATGCTCTCAACATATCCTCTAGTGTCTGAATGGTCTTTCTTCCTGACTATCGATCTGAGGATGGAAGGTTGTACTAAAATAAACTTAGGTACCAAGACCCTTCTGAAAAGCCTTCTAAAAGTGAGAGGTAAACTGAGTACCTCTATCTAAAATGATAGGCAACTGGACTCCATGCAACCTAACCAACTCTTTAATACAGAACTTGGCATAATCCACCACTAAATATGAAGTATGAACTGGCAAAAAGTGAGTTGATTTGGTTATTCTGTCTACAATAACCCATATAGAATCATATTGACGTGAATGAGGCAAACCCATCACAAAATTAATGTTCACCTTTTCCCACTTCCAAGTGGGGATGCTGAACTTCTATAATGTGCTACTACGCCTCCGGTGCTTAACTTTATCTTGCTGACAGTTAGAAAACTTTGCAACAAACTCTGTAATGTCCTACTTCATACCACTCCACCAATAAATTTTCTACAAATCATGGTACATCTTAGTGGCTCCTAGGTGTATAGAGTAACAGGCACTATCCACTTCTGCTAAAATCCATTATCTCAAACCATCAGCATATGGCACACATATCCTACCCTAACATCGCAACACACCATCTCCCCTTAGGAGAAAACCTCCATCTTTTGACCTTTAACTAGTTCTTTCAAATTAACCAAACTAGAATCCCTATCTCGCTTTTCTTTCACTTCAGGAAACAAAGAAGATTCTGAACCTATATACTACCCTCAACTAAATCAACCAACCGAAAACTTAATCTAGAATGTTGATCAACCTATCGAAATAACTTCTTCTTATCATTCTCAACATGAGCAACACTAACCATAGAAAAATCTACTAAAGGCATCTACACTACATTGGCCCTGTCCAGATGATACAACACACTCATATCATAATTTTGTAACAACTCAAGCCACCTTCTCTGATAAAAATTTAAATTTTTCTACAAGTAAACATACTGCAAACTTTAGTAATCCAAGAACACATCAACATGAACCCCACTAAGATAATACCTCTATGTTTTCAAGTCAAACACAATAGCTGCCAACTCAAGATCATGAGTAGGGTAATTCTTTTCATGGGGTTTAAGTTGTCAGAGGCATAGGCTATAGCCTTACCTCTCTACATCCACACACAACCAAGACCAACTCTGGAAGCATCAAAGTAAACAACAAACCCATCTAAACCATCTGTCAAAGTCAAGAATGGGGATGAGGTGAGCCGAGTCTTTAACTCCTAAAAACTCTTTTCTCTATAATCTGACCACTGAAACTTGACATTCTTCTGAGTCAATCGAGACATAGGGGATGCAATAGATGAAAACCTTTCAATGAACCATCAGTAATAGCCAGCCAAACCTAAGAAACTCCTAATATCTAATGGAGAGATGAGTTTTGGCCAGTTCCTCTCTGCTTTAATCTTTTGAGGGTCAACTCTAATGCGATCATCATAAATAATATGGCCAAGAAAAGCTACTGATCACAACCAAAATTTGCACTTACTAAATTTGGCAAATAACTAATGGGCTTTAAGACTCTGTAGTACAATTCTGAGATGGTCTGGATGATTATTTTCACTATAAAAATAGACAAGAGCATCATCAATGAAGACTATCATGAATATGTCCAAGTACTACTTGGACACTCTGTTCATCAGGTCCATGAAAGATGCTGGGGCATTAGTTAATTCAAAAGACATAACTAGAAATTTAAAGTAACGATACCAAGTTCTGAAAAC
This sequence comes from Capsicum annuum, assembly GCF_002878395.1. Classification (NCBI taxonomy): domain Eukaryota; kingdom Viridiplantae; phylum Streptophyta; class Magnoliopsida; order Solanales; family Solanaceae; genus Capsicum; species Capsicum annuum. The sequence continues at coordinate 160,459,316 of NC_061122.1, read as the reverse complement.
TATTTTTTAATATCACATTATCTGGCTCTGATATGATGATAGCTAGTTTGCGGTCTATATATTAGGGAAATAACTAGCACCCTAAAGTTGGTCGAACAAGTCATCAATCCTAAGGAGTAGATATTTATTATTGATTGTGACTTTGTTTAACTGACAGTAATCAATGCATATTCTGAGAGAAACGTCTTTCTTATGCATGAAAAGGACTGGAGTGCTCCATGGGGAAACATTGGGCCTGATGAATCCCTTATCTAAGAAATCTTTTAACTATTCTTTCAAATCACTAAGCTCAGCTGGATCCATTCTATAGAGCAGAATCAAGATAGGCTGGATATCTGGAAGGAGATCTATTCAGAAGTCAATTTCTCTTTTGGAAGGAACTCAAGGAAGATCTTTAGGGAAAATGTTTGGAAATTCCATTACTACTGAAACTGGCTTGAGACTAAGGGTCTCGACTTAGAGGCTTTAACTCAAACAAGATGGTAAATGTACCCCTTAGATATCATCTTTCTTGCTCGAATATATGAAACAATTTGACCCCAAATCACTAAAGTACTACCCCTCCATTTCATGACTGTTTCATTAGGAAACTAAAACTGAATGACACTATTTCTATAGTCAACTGATACATAGCATTAGTGGTGCCAATCCATGCCGAGAATGACATTGAAATTAGACATCTCTAACTGTACAAGATCTACTGAAGTGATTTTTTAGGATACTATAATTGAGAAGTTTTTGTATACCCATTTGGCTATGATAGACTTACCCACGGTGATAGACATTATGAAAAACTATGCATAGGTTCTGAGATTGGCACCAAAATCAACCATGATATAGGGGGTTACAAAAGAAAGTGAAGATCCAACATAAAAAAAAGCATAAACAGGAATACAAAAGACTGGTAACGTGTCCATAACCACATTAGGAGAGCTTTTCTGATCAAGATGGGACTAGAGTGCATAGAATCTATTTTGGCACAGACCACTAGTGTCGCCCTGCTGAGTTGGGCAACCTGTTGGAGTTGACAACAAATTGGATTGGCCTAGCTAGCACCAATCTTTTCCCCTCCGAGCAACTACTGGACACTCTCTGACCTTGTGGCCTGGCTTACCACACTATACCTAGTCAATTTACCTTTTATTAATGATATCAAATACACAACTTACTGTACATTCAAGTCACCAAGGTTTCATAAAACAACTAAGTTTATCTCAGTTTAACCAATTACTTAGTAAGGAATCACTAGCAAGTTAACTCATTAACAGGATTATTCAAACAAAGATGACCCAATAATACTCACAAGGAACCCACCTATAATCGTCAATATTTGGACCAGAAAAGGATCCCAAGTATAATCATAAAATTTTGGACCATACATCGATCCTAAGTAAAAGGCATACCTTGAATGTGGTAAGTAGAACCCTTACCACCCAACCTTTAATCATTTTAGAAAACTTTGTTAAATCTTAAGCATTAGAAAATAATAAATATTTCCTTTAAGGCAAAACTTATTACAAGGAACATTGTAGAATTTAATTACATAACTCCATGGAACCTAGTCTAAATAGGTATAAAAGCACTTAATCAAGACACAATATCAATGTAAGAGTAAAATACTAGGAGGTGCAGAAGAATGATCACTGTTGCACTAATAGAAACTCCAACTGACATACAACATGGTTATATCTCCAAAGAGAGATATAATAAGTATAGTATCCATAGAACTACATGTGATTATAGGTATCATCGGCTAATCAGTATTGGAAACATATAATAATATATAGCAAATAAGAAAAGATCATGAAAACTATACATGCTTAATAACTGAACATACTTAACTTACTTTAACTTTCAGTCTTACCACCTTTTCTTCATTATGGAATTATTAATTTAACCTCAGAGCATGACTAACTGACACAATAGCATGAATCAGCCTAACCCACATATCTTACATACTCATCTTGTTATAATAACTCAATACATCTTTCTCGCATTGATCCTCTTTTGTCACAACCCTCACTTTCTATTCTTCTACAATTATCCACCGAAATTGTAATAATCAATAAAATTAATAAAATATCAGCAACTTTGTATGAAGGACACTATAATATACATTATGTATATATCTATACACAAAAGAAATGATATTTATACATAATGTAGGACATGTCTTATACTCACACTTTGCTACAGTACATAATCAAAATCATCAACATAATCAATCAATACAAGGAACCATTATATATTTTCAGCATAACTTGATTCAGTCAAGGAATCAACAAACTAATCAAATTATGATGTAAACACATAATAGGTCCAGTAGGGACCCCCAATTTTGACCTGTACTGGATAAGAACGGTCCATGTACTAGTATAAATGTGGTATCCAATCCAAATATCAGTGTCAACATGACATCTAATCCTAGATACGTGGGTTTTCTACTTTTATTCCAAATCAAGTATTATACCACCCTTATTTCAACATCCTTATCCTTATCCTCCATAAGATAATCCAATAGAGTGAGAATCAACCTTTATCACTCACCTTACAAATAGCACTACAAATAGTGTAATTATATAATGAGATAAATCAACCACACTTGCCCTTTTTACCACTATTATAGATTATTAATTTCCAAACTTGATTTCAATAATTAACAAGTTCATCATTTCGTGTAAACAACAAATATCTACTAACACGTGAAATAATAAGTATGCTCAAAAAGAAAAACAAATATTCCTAAAGGCAAAATCACATCTTATTCAAAAAACGTATAAAACCCGGTAATCAATTGCAAACATGTTTGAAGACCAATCAATCAAGTATTCATTGTAGGAGTGCATATTTTACCAAAATTGATAACTACACTCTAATTCAATATCTTATTTTATTCACCAACCTAACCCTCTTATATTTCTATAGAAATTGGTAAATCCAGCTACTAACTAGTAACCCTTATACTTAAATATCTACCAAGTTCAAGACATTAATCCATTAACCAATTATTCAATCGTTCAACTCTATTCAACTTATAATTTCATCTTGAGTCATACATCTTTACACATCTTACTTTCTAGAAGATCATAAAACTTGACTTTAGGTTCTTAAGTTATGATAACACATCCTTTTATCACAATAAATTATGTTATTATCCTTCAACAAACATATATCATATTCCAAAAACACACAACATTGGACTCACATTTATTAAGGTATTAAAGACTAGTTTTATGGATAACAAGTCAACCTTATTCTCTTATAGTTACCCACATTCACGTATCAAACTTTTAAATCATCAAGTAAGTTATACAAGTACAAATACCCATCAAAGAATCCATACAATATACAACAACACTCAAGTATATCTTTATCATATCAATTTTATGTTTTATCAATCCTAACTTTATGCTCGTAGGCTTAGACCTGAGTCTTCCCTCAAACTATTGTAATAACGTGTATCTATTCCCAGCCTGCTATATATTAAACTATAACCTACCTCGACTAAAGATCTTGAAATAAGAAAGCCATACCATGATTTCTTTTTCTTTTTCTTGATGTTTTCACTATCCTAATCATCTAGAAATCAAATAATTATAGGTGTAGTTAATCAATTACTCTTTCAATAACTAACTTAGGAATTCAAACCACTAATTCTATCCATATTCATGATCTAAGACATTATCCAAGGGCAAATTAACCATTACATAATACAATATTACTCAACTCATTTCTGTTAATGGAGTTTCAAAGCTAAAGATTCCATTTTTAAAGAATTCAAGGTCCTCAACCATCAATTTCATTTATTAGAATAACTTATTCATGTTAGGAATCATTAGTTCATAATCTAGAAGTAATTCTAGGTAATATTACACCAAGCAGTAGGTTTTACCCAAAATCTAATGAATTTAGGATTCTAATCTCTAATAATTTCACCATTATAGATCATTCTAGTGATTCTAAGAAGTTATTAGATTGGATGACGAAGAAGATGACAAAAGAACTTACCGCAACGAAGAGTTTCCACCCTAGAACTAGAAAAATACCTTCCCCCCAGTTAAAAATTTCAAACACATAAAAAGTAATCTTACGGACTACCTAGTTGTCACTAGAGCAAGGTCGCTGCAGTGGCTAATTTTTCAGTCCAAACAGTATTCAGTAAATCACTCATAACTTCTTACTACAAAAGCAGATTATTGGATGGTCAGAGATGTTAGAAAGAAGACTCAAATATCTTTTATTTTATGGATACTAGAATCCATAGCTCTTTATTTCATACTACTAGTTCTTATTTTATGTTTATCTTAGTTTAATTTTGCTAGAAATTCAATCTGTAAGAACACTTTTAACATAACTTTATGATAGGGGCATTATATGAACTTAGTTCATGTCTAATGCACTTCCATACTAAATTATTGATCCTATAACCTATTATAAATAAGGTTCTTATACTTTTGTGTGAGATATTTTCAGTAAAGATAGAACAGATCAAACAGTCTAATAAGAAATTAAATGGTCTAGTGAGCAGTCAATAAAGGATTTTAACTGTGTTCATTTTGAATATTTAAAATTTAAAATTAAACTTATAAGCACTAAACCAAGCATTATGTGAATTTGATCTAGACATTAAATGACATAAATAACATTTGTCTATTTTACTTGTATAGTTATTATTTATAGTGAAAGAGAGTGGCTACAATTATAACTCATAAGTCAAAGATGAAAATTTGTACAAGTAATGAATTAGGATAGGAGACAACATATGATTTTTATTAAAAAAATAAAAAGGTTAAAAAAATATCTTCTGATTTTTTAACTTTTGACTTAACATCTTCCCCCCTTTGATATTTACTACCTTCTCGATAAGTGTGTTGCACATGTTTCTTAATTTTAAAGTTGGCCTAAAGAGGCCTTTTAATTAAAAAAAGTCAATTATCTACGAAATCCAAAAACTGACCCAAGCCATGGCCAAAATCGAGCGTTAGATAAAAATTACCAAAAAAGTTAAAGAATAAAAAGGAAACTAAAAGTCTACTCTAGAAAGATCAAGTCATCATTGTTGATCCTTTCTATTCTTTAATAACATTCACCATTTTTGTCCAATAAGAATTCCTCTAATGGGGTCAGATCAGACATAACCAAGTAAATAAAGTTCTAAATTCATGGAAATGGAGAGTTTTAGGTTCTTTCACACTAGATATTTTTAAATCTCACAAATACTGTGAAATTAGTCCACATAAAGATTTCTTAAACTCATCAAAATTGATCGGAGTTCTTTACTCAGATAAATCTAAAGCTTACCCCCAGACCATGAATAACTTGTTATCTATTAAAACTTTTATAATTCACATTGTGTACTTGACAAGTTGAGCTCAACACAGGTTAATACCACTATCTAAGGATAACAACTCAAATGATTCTTCTTTAACCAGATCTGGTAAGAAAGTCCTATTCACAAGCACTGACTTTTAGATTTTGGATTTTTGGATCCTCTCATCTAACTCAATCCGTTTTCTATTATTCTCAGTTCTGCTCTCCACAATGGTACTTTCAAAGGATACATCACCAAATTCAGTTTTGCAAATATGCACTTTATTTTTTATCTTCGATATAGCTTTGTTGTGTAATTTCCTTTTTATTGTGTTTTCCATGCTATTCAAACCTTGATGTGATTTGTGTAAAACTGATATTGCTTTATACTTGAAAATTCCTATTTCTACTGCTTTATACTTGAAAATTCCTATTTCTACATTTCACAATTTTTATTATCAGGACTTGATGCTTATCAAGTCTAAGAATATCTCTACCCTTATCTGAAATATCTTAAACTAAATTGTAACTAATATCTGATGCACCTGTAAAAAAGAAAATTTTAATAGCTAAAAATCTCCCACCTTGTTTTCTTCTCTCAATGTGTGAACCACCTTCACTTGATTATCTTCTATTTGTCTAGAATCCTCTTTACTTCATCAACCATCTTTCATGGTACCTTTTAAATTCCATTTACAAATTTTTTAAGGATTAAAGAATTTGTTTTCATGATAAAATAAAGGTAATTTTGAGCAACAAAAAACTCCAACCCCTCCCTATAGCTTTACTATTATCTTTTTGAAACACCTCAAGTGTTTATCTCTAAGAATTTTTGAAATTTTATCCTCACTGTCCTGACTACAAAATACCCTACGAGTCATTGGGAGTCTTGACGATTCATTGGACTAAAATTATAGCCTAAACAGTATGTATATGGCTAAACTCTATTCGAAGTACGAGTGGCTCACTACGATTCATAAGGATTCGTTATGAGTCATTTTGTGCAAATCGTAGGGTATTCAATGTTTACTCTAAATAGTTATATATTGACTACAACTGGACCCCATGAGTCATATGGTCCCATTATGAGTCGTATTAGTTGAGTCATAGGGTCAATAGTGTGTTCCTTGAATTTATCTTGGATATAACTCATGGTGATGACTCATAATGAAACCCTACGAGTCATATAGTGACTCATAGACGCTGATAACTAAATTTTAGCTTTTAATTTGAGGAACTTTTAGACAATTCCCTTCTTACCCGATTAAACCCCCACATTCATTAAGAACTCAAGGGGGTTATTTATTATTCATAACGTAATTCAATACTCTTATAACTCTCTCAAATTCTCTCAAGAAAGGTTACTTAGTGTTTCAAAGTTGTAGGTCATACAAGGGCTCAAGGTAAGCTTCCATTTTTCAAAAGACATAGATACTTCATTAGTTCTTATCATGGACTACAATTGTAAGATTCCATTATCATTAACATAGTAATTGTCATTGTCAGGGTCGGGGGCATGTTCCAATACTTTATTATTTTTAATTTTGTATAGAAGGCTTTTTCGGGTTACTATGGACTTGGGTGGTAATGTTGCTTGGTTATTTTAGCCAATTGTTGGCCATTGACTTATTTTGAAATATTTGAATTTATCTTATACTATCTGGTTATATGTTTGAAATTCATCTGACACTAGGGTATTATGTCTTGTTGCTTAGGTGCAGGAGGTGGTCTCCGGTCCTCATTAGACCTGAGATAGCCATCATGGCCAGACCCTAGTTTAGGTCATGATAAAGTTGGTATCAGAACCTAGGTTTGGTGTCATTGGGTTTCCACAAAGCCGTGTTAAGTAGAGTTTCTTTTATGGGTGTGTAGTACACCACACTTATAATGGAGAGGCTACGAGGCATTTAGTAAAGTTTTTCTTTCTTGTTGTTCTATTTTGGGCTATAGAGTCTAAAATCTTTAAATTTTATCTAATCCTCGTATATTCACTCTTTAGATTACGCCTCCCAGAAGATTTGATGTCTGTAGATACTTTTTTATCCCATCTGAGGAAAATATGGATGGAGCTCTTATAAATTAAGGAGTTTAGATTCGGTCTAGGGTCACTGCTTCTGATTGCCCTATTGAAGTTCCATCAGTTCCCCTAGCCTACCTCGAGCACCTCAAGCTAGAGTGTTTAATGCTGAGTTTTGCCAATCAATCCATTTGCTTACCCACTTGGTTCTTAATCTGAGTGTTTTGTTTCTGTTGCTTTATCCTCTGAGGTCACTAGAGTTACCAATTTTTAAGGTTGATTCCTTTGACTTTTACTAGTTTTAAAAATAAGAAAAATCCTTAAAATTTCATTGATGAGATGGAAAACCTTTTTTGTGTGATACATGCTACTGATGTAGAGGGTTTGGAGTTCATTTCTTACTAGTTGAAGGATGTAGCTTATCAGTGGTATAAGGATTGGGACTAATCTAGGGGTGATGATTCTAAGTCCGCTTTATGGGATGACTTCTCTAGTACTTTTCTTGATAGCTTCTTTTCTTAGGAGTTAAGTAAGGTAAAGGCTAAGAAATTCAATAATTTTAAGCAAGGCGAGATGATATTAAAGGAGTATTCCTTGAAGTTTCATCAACTATCATGATATTCTCTGGAATTAGTGTCTAACATAAGGGCTAAAATGAGGAAGTTTTCTTCTGAGTTATCCCATGAATTAATCTTAGAGAGCAAGGCTGCCTTGCTGAATAAGGACATTGATATTTCTAGACTTGTGGTGTACATAAAATAAATGAAAGAGGAAAAAAAGAAGTAAGTAGAGATGAGTGAAAGGTAGAGTAAGAAGTTTTTGTATTCAGATTAGGGTGGAGATTAGCAGTAAAGTGGTAGAGACCGGGAAAATGGTCTAATAAGAAGTGGGGCAATTCTAGTTCCTACTTTACAGCTAGTGCATCTTATTTGAAGCCATCGGGTGATTGTCTCTTTTAAAATAGTGTTGGTCCAATGGTACTGGGTGCCCAGCCTCAGTCTAGTAGTGATTACTCAGCTTTATCATATCCTCCTATAGATTTTACAGTCAGGTGCATCATGGTGTTTGTGAAGAGGGGAGGAACAAGTGCTTTAAATATGGAAAGATTGGTCATTTATATAGGTATTGTATTTCTAGGGTTGCTTTTGGAGCAAAGAAGCTTCTTGTTGATTCTTTATCACCTCTTATACCAAATGGCGCTACTTCTGCTTCTAGTTTCACACTATACAAAACTATATGTATGCTCTTTCCACTCCCCAGGATTCTAAGGTGACCCTCGATATTGCTACTGGTGTGCTTATACTTTTCTTTCGTGATGTATGTTGTCTACTTGATCCTTGGTTTACCATCTCTTATGTGATCCCTTATGTGGCTATCCATATTTGTTTTGACCCTATGTCTATTCAAGATCCCTTAGATGTGTCTACCCTAGTAGGTGACTCCATTGTGGCTAGAAGGGTCTATAGGGGTTGTATGATGTTAGTTTGTGGTAAAGAGGTTTGGTGGATCTAATAGAGTTGGACATTATAGACTTTGATATGATTTTAGGGATTGATTGGTTGCATTCGTGCTATGCGTATCTTAATTTTGGGACACGAAGGGTCAGTTTCCAATTCCTTAATGAGTCGGTGATCGAATGGGAAGATAGTTTCCTAGTGACTAAGGAAATATTTATTTCATATCTTAGAGCCTAAAAATTGATTTCCACGAGGTGCCTCTATCACTTATTGTATGTTAAGGATTCGAGATTCGAAGGTTTTTCTTTGCAGACTGTCTTTGTGTTCTGTGAATTTACAAAGGTGTTTCCTGATGATCTATTTGGTGTTCCTCCCAATAGGGAAATTAATTTTGGGATTTATCTTTTTCCATATACTTGTCCTAAATCAATTTTGGGATTGATCTTCTTTCGGATACTTTCTCTGGATGAGTTGAAAAGACTTAAAGAGTAGTTGAAAGATCTTTTAGATAAGGGTTTTATCTGCCCTAGTGTTTCTCTTTGGGGTGCTTTATTTCTATTTGTGTGTAAAAAGGATGGGTCCCTTCGAATATGTATTAACTACCACCAATTGAACAAGGTGACCATGAAGAATAAGTATCCCCTTTCGAGAATTGATGATTTGTTCAATTAACTTCAGGTGCTAAGTTTATTTCTAAGATTGACCTTCAATCGGGTTACCATCAGTTAAAGATTAGGGAGGTGGATATCCCTAAGATTGCTTTACTAACCCAGTATGGTTATTTTGAGTTTCTGGTTATGTCTTTTGGATTGACAAATGCTCGACAACATTCATGGATCTTATGAACTAGGTTTTCCATCAATTTCTAGACTTGTTTGTCATTATGTTATTTGATGATATTTTGGTATATTCGAAGAGTGAGGCAAATCATGTCGATCACCTTTGTTTAGTGTTGCAGTCCCTTAAAGAGTAGTAGTTGTATGCTAAATTCTCTAAGTGTAAGTCTTTATTGAATGTTGTAACTTATCTGGGTCATATTATTTTTAGTAAAGGGATCATGGTGGATCCACAAAATGTTACAATGGTTAAGAAGTGGCCTAGACCCATGACTCCAGTCGATATTCAGAGCTTCTTATGTATAGCTGGTTATTATAAAAGGTTCTATTGCTGCCCCATTGACTAAGTTGACTCAAAAAAAGGCAAAGTTCTTGTGATCAGTATCTTGTACGGGTAGTTTTGAGAAACTAAAGAATAAGATGACTTTGGATCCAATTTTTACTATACTTGAGGGTACAAATAGTTTTGTTGTCCATTTGATGCATCTCGAACGGGACTGGGTTGTGTTTTGATGCAGCATAGCAAGGTGTTTTATATGCTTCTAGATAGTTGAAGGTTCATGAGAAGAATTATATGACTCATGATTTGGATTTGTTAGCTGTGGTATTTACATTAAAGATCTAGCAACATTATTTGTCTAGGGTCCATGTGGATATTTATTCAAATAATAAGATCCTACAATATGTGTTCACTCAAAAGAAGATAAATCTTAGGCAAAGAAGGTAGCTTGACTTGCTAATAGACTATGACATAATTCTCCACTATCATCCAAGTAAAGCTAACGTAGTTGTTGATGCTCTTAGCAGGTAATCCAAGGGGGAGCTATTTTTGATGTGGACGAGGAGAAGTAGGATTTGGGGAAGGATATTCACTATTTGGCTAATCTTAGAGTCCATACCTTGGATTTTGAGGATGGTGGTGTGATTGTTTGAGAGGTGGCAAACTCATCCTTATTGCTGAGGTAAATAAGAAACAGATATTGGATCCTAACTTATGCAACTCAAGGATGATGTCAGTAGGTAGAAGGGGATGGCTTTCGAAATTATTGGTAATGGTATCTTGAGATACAAATATAGATTATGTTTTCCCGATGTTGATGGGTTGCGAGAAATAATTTTGGTAGAATCTCATGTGTCGCGATTACTATTTATTCTAGTTCGACAAAAATGTATCATGATCTCAAGAAAAGTTATTGTGGAATAATATAAAGCAGGATGTGGCCAATATTTTTGCTAAATGCATGGTGTATTAGCAAGTGATGGTGGAGCACTTGAGGCCTGATAGATTATTCCATTGTGCTGCCTGTGTAGAAATGGGAATAATTAATATGGATTTCATTATTGGTCTTCTGTGGTCTTACCATCAATTTGATTCTATTTGGGTCATCATGGATAGGATGACTAAGTCTGCTCATTTCTTGCAGTAGGGACTAATTTTCTCTGCTGAGGATTATGCAAAGTTGCTCATTGAGGAGATCATGAAGTAACATGGTGCTCCAGTTTCCATCATATCTGATCAAGGTACTCAGTTCTCTTCTCACTTTTGGCATTTCTTTTAGAGAAATTTGGGAACTATGGTGAGCCTTAGTACTGCTTTCCATTCGCAGAAGGATAGGCAAGTAAAGAGAACTATTCAGACTTTGAAGGATATGCTCAGATCTTGTGTGATTGACTATGGTGGAAGTTGGGCTAACCACTTGTCTCTCATAGAAGTTATCTACAACCACAATTATCACTCTAGTATTGGCATGGCTTCGTTTGAGGTCTTGTATGGTAGGAGGTGTATGTCTCTTATTGGGTGACTTGAGGTTGGTGAAAATAGGTTATTTGGCCCAAATTTTGTTCAGCAAGCCATGAAGATTGTGAAAGTGATTCGGGATAAGCTTAAGACCGCCCAAAGTTGTATAAAGTCCTACATGGACGTAAGGCAAAGGAATTTGGAGTTTAATGTTGGTGACTGGGTATCCTTAGGGGTGTTTCCCATAAAAGGCGTGATGCAGTTGGGAAGAAATGAAAGCTCGATCCCCATTAAGTTGGTCCATATTTTTTTAAAGATGGTTGGAAATGTTACATATGAATTAGAATTGCCTTCTAGATTAAGCTCAATCTATTTGGTCTTCTATATTTTGATGTTAAGAAAGTGTGTGGGTGGTCCTTTGTTGGCTGTTCCTTTTTAAGGTATGGGCATTTCAAATTCCTTGTCTTATGAGGAAGTTCCGATGGAGATCTTAGATCGACAAGTCTGTCGATTACGGACGAAGGATGTGGTTTCAAGAAAAAGTTCTTTGCAGAAACCAAAAGTATGAGGAAGCTACTAGGGAAGTCGAGGAGGACATAAGTCCAAGTATCCATTCTTATTTTCCTATTTTGGAAAATTATGCTTAAGGTATGTGTTATCATAACATCTTTGTTTTCTGTCTTTATTAAGGGTAAGTGCGGGTGTGTTTCTGTGTTAAATCATGTTAAGGGATGACTTGCCTATCATTCGAGGATGAATGATCCTAATGGAGGAGAATAAAACACCCTAGGTGTTGATTACTGAGAATTCTGAAATTTTATCCTCACTGTCCTAACTACAACTTACCCTATGAGTCGTAGGGAGTCTTGATGAGTTGTTGGACTCAAATCATAGCCTAAACAGTGTGTGTGTGGCTAAGTTATATTTGAGTACAAGTGGCTCACTACGAGTCATAAGGACTCATTATGAGTCATTTTATGCAAATCATAGGATGTCTAATGCTTGCCCCAAATGGTTTTTGTGTTGACTATGACTTGACCCTATGAGTCAAGGGTCCCATTACGAGTTGTATTAATTGAGTTATAGGGTCAACTATGTGCCCCTAAATTATCTTGGCTACAACTCGTGGTGACGAGTCATAATGAATCCCTGTAAGTCGTATAGTGACCCGTAGACACTGACGACTAAATTTCAACTTTTAATTTAAGGGTACTTTGGACAATTCCCTTCTTACCCAATTAAAATTTGCGTTTATTAAGAACACAAAGGGCGTTATTTCTCATTCATAATGTAATTAATTACTCTTAAAACTCTCTTAAATTCTCTTAAGTAAGATCCTTAGGGAGTTCAAGAAGTAGGTTATCCAAGGGCTCAAGGGTTGAATTCTTTACATGAAACTTGGTATTTCAGGTATTTTACTCTTCCCAAATTGCTAATTTTTTAAAAGCATCTATTTTAAAGAGTTTTTCATATGGTATTGATGATGGTTTTGGAACATGGGCTGAGGGTTTAGAGTGTCTATTTTTGACTAATGTTTTACCATGGATTACATATGATTATTCATGCTTTATTTATGGTTTGAAACTTGTGGGGTGCATGGGTATGGTTAATAAACTAGGGGATTGTGATTTCCCTCAACTTGTGACTTTTGAAGTGGTAATGACCTCAACCCCATATTGTGAAATTGGTTTTTAATATGATAAGTATGCATATTTAAATACTCTTGAACTATTGCACAATGTGAAAAGTTAATGAAACATAATGATGAATTGAACTTTAGGGGGATGTGAAATACCCCAAGTGAGTATAATTGGTTCAGCATGTTAATGTTAACTTACAAGTGTATTTGGTATGAAGATACCAATAATGTATGTCTAAATGTGTATCATGGCTCAATGAATATGAATGTGTGATAAATGATTTAATTGGACTTTAATAAGGATTGTGTAGTTGAGTCATAAAAGTGGAGGTCCCAAAGGACCAGTACTGGAAACTGTGATTGCCGACGCGGGGGTGTACATGATCGGGTGGTTTGAGTCCCCTTTATTGTTATTATATGATTGAAAGGTTTTAGTACCCATATTATATTACATTATTGGATGCTTATGTTACCTTGATATGCCGGGAGGTTTAAGTCCCCCATAGTGCATATGTATACCCTCTGGTTTGTGTCGCCACACGCACTAGGACGCTTTCAGCTAGGGGAGAGCTGGGCCCATATAGCTCATGTTTTCCTTCTTATGTTATGATGGTTGAGGTACACAATCCATGCTAAAGTTCTAAATAGCATGCTAAGCCTTGTTCCCTACTCGGCACGTGAGATATATGTATTTGTATTTGATTATGTGTATTAGATTTTAGACTGGTTTTGAATTGTTATCCATGACATAATTTTTACCCATATCCCTGAGTTACATACTAGTGCCAACCCATTAATCATCTTTGGACGTTGTATCCCCACGCGATACAGGCATTAGAGATACTTTTATTTTTTTTTATGTAGAGTTAGGTGGATCATCTCGGTTCATCAATTCATTATGGTGAAGTGGTCAGCTTCAATTCTCCAAAAGACTAAGACACTTCATCAGTTCTTGTAATGTACTAGTATTGAGAGCTTACATTATCATTAACATTGTCATTATCATTGTCAGGGTCAGGGCATGTCCCGACCCTTTATTGATTTCAATTTTGTTTAGACGACTTTGTTGGATTACTGTAGACTTGGATAGTGATGTTGCTTGGTTGTTTTAGCCAGTTTTTGGCCATTAAATTATTCTAAATTCTTTGAGTTTATCTTATACTATTTTGTTATATGTTCAAAATTCATCCAACATTGGTGTATGATAACACTCAACTCACTCCCATGATTGAGGGGTGAGGCGGTCATTGTCAATAACCCAACTAGAGTTGGGCTCGAATCCACAAGAAGAGAATTATAAATTTCAAATCCTATGGGCGCTCTAATTACTAAAAGGTTACCCAGAATGATAATAAACAAGACATGTAAAATAAAATTGGGGGATTGATTTGTAATGATTTTCGACTACCTATGCACGAATATGACACTTTAGATATAAAATCAATAATAGAGAGGTTCTTGGGATTATGTCTACCTAAAGTTAAAGCATGTGGGTTAATGAAGGTTTACATGAAGCTTAGTTATTGACCAAAGAGTAGGCTAGGTTGAAAGCCATTGTAGTCAATCTTTCAATAAAACTACAACGATTTCACCCATTGGCTCTTTCGAGCACCTAACAAGTGTGTAATTCATAATCACCCAAAATCTCAATCAAGCATCCCTATTTCTAGGAAGATGATCTTGACATGGCTTACACATCAATCACACTTATTTCTAATATTGCAAAAGGTAGTAAACTGCAGACTTAATTATCCACCATTACCTTGTCCCCCTATAACCCTCTTTCAAGGATGTTATGGGTTACCTCAAGTTCATCTCCATCCCTCTTTCAAGGTTGACAAAGGGTTTTTAGAGTTTGAGCTTTTCACCCATCAAACCCATTTGGAGATTTGGGGTTTTCACCCATCAAATTCTAACTAATTAACCCAAGCAATGGTGGAATCCATACTCAACAACTAAAAATCATGTAAACACAACAACACCCATATACAAATTAACTTTAGTTCAACATAATCCCAAGAATAAATTACTTAGCTACTCACGAAGAAAGTAAAAAGAGATATACCATGGGGATTATCCAGAACATTCATTCTTTACAAAATTACTAAGAAATTAATCCTCCAAGAGTTGTTACACACTTTCCCAATTAGGGTTTCTTTCTTTCAATTCAAAAATATTTATGGGGTAAGCAACACCCACAGAAATAAGGGTTTTTCCTATGTATGATTTGGGATTCGTCTATGAAAATTTATAAAACTGCCCTGGGTCATATTCTTGCTAGACTGCAATTGTGTAGGTTTGACCACAATCGTGGCTACACAACCATGGTTGTACTTCACGATTACATTAAGCTGACCATATTGACTGACCACGACTGAAGCTTGTGGCCCGCGATCGTGGTAATTAAGGTTGGTGACTTCTCCAGGTCTTTAAGTTCACTTTTTTGCTGCCATTTGATCTCTTTTTAGATCCAATCCATATCTTTTCACCTTCTCAACTATATACCTACAAAATATGGTTATTATTGCATTTAAATCATGATTATGTCTCTTTTTCTTATACAAAGAATGGTAGTGTGCATAAATATTTGGTGCAAATAAGTGGTAAAATCACCACTCATCAATGTATTATGTTTTGTTGGTTAGGTGCAGGGGGTGGTCTCCGATCCTTGTTGAACTTGAGATAACCATCATGGCCAGGCCCTGGTTTGGGTCAAGATACTTTCAAACTAGCTAAAACACCAAAGTTGTAGTGTGCAAAAATATTTGGTGCAAACGAGTGGTAACATCACCACTTATCAGTGTATTGTGTTCTGTGGGTTAGGTGCAGGGGGTGGTCTCCGGTCCTTGTTGGACTTGAGATAACTATCACGGTCAGGTCCTGGTTTGGGTCATGAGATTTTCAAACTAGCTAAAACACCAAAGTTGTAGGTTGTTGCTAACTCCAACTCCCCTGCACTATCTCTTATACAAAAAAATCAGTACTTGGGACTGGATTAGCCTTAGAGACAACATCTATATTGCATTTAGACCTCCCCTAATCAGGTAGATTCCACCATTTATATTCTGAATTATGTAGTATATAATTTGTAAAATTATATTAAGTATTACTAGATTTGGATGTTATCTGAACTTAGGAAAATAAGCAATAAAACTTTAGCCTACTACTTAGATGAATAGTTGCTAATATCCCTAAACCCAAGATTAAATTTATCATCTCTCATTTTTTCAAAAATTATCATCATCATTTTCAACAAAATCTTCCCTCATATAATTCCGTATTATATAAATTACAACTAACTTACAATCTTAAGTCAAACACCTAACACCCACAATATTACACATACTTTTCTATAATGCATACATATGGAAATCCAAAAACATAATCAAGTATCCTTAAGATATATAACTCGATATATTTAAAATTCAGTTAATTAAAATATATGATTTTTTCACTTTATATAAAAAATGTTATATTTAGATTTTTTAAAGTATATTACCTTGTGTAACGATGTTTATTTAACATAACACATATAAAGAAATAGTACTGGAGCAGAGTAATATTTTGAATCTAGTGCATATTCACAAGAAAAAGGATAAAAATGCATTTTTTCATAAATTAATATTCATATATGCTCAGTCAGATATCACAAGTAGTATGTCATGACCTAAAATGCAAAGGGTCATGATGGCACTTGTTGCGGCAAACCTTGACATATAAGCCTATCACACAAATTGATAAAACAGGGAAATAAAAATACATAAATCCCAAGGTAAGGATTCTAGAATGAAGCTGAATGATACAATTATAATAAATGCGGAGAGGAACATAGCCAATAACAACACCATAACTCCCCAAAACTTTATGTTAATGGGAAATGATACAATTAAAGCTGAATTATGTAAGCAAAAAATGATCCAATTACCCCTATAAACCCATAACTTAATACACAAAACATGCCCAATGACGCGATAGGCAATGCATCACGTCGTTGGGATTGATCCGATCACCGATGCATCATGTCGATGGTGCCGATATGATAGCCAATACGACACATCATGATCGCATTGGCTTGCTATTTTGGTCACCCAAATATGGCTCCAATGATGTTCAAAAATTTCAAAACTCACCCGAGATGACATTTAGATAACCCTGATCATGAATCAATTTAAAAATTAACAATCTAAGGCCGGGAAGATCATGACTGATACCATTGAAATATTGAGGCAAAAAATAAGACAAAGTGTCAACATTTGGCTGAAATTTTCTAAGTTTGGGACCCCTTATTACAAGCCTTATGGGACTAAATTGAACTAGAACTTTTGTGATGTCTTACACTTAGTAACACATAATCCCAAGATCTGTGCATAATTATTAAAGCTCTAATTATTTATTTTCCCGAATTTATGCTAGAAAATCCCAAAAAAATAGCTTAGGAACTCACCTCTCCATTTTATTCTTTTTGTAACTTTTGTTGAATTTAACTTGTATCTATCATTTTGAATTAATTTGATCGCCACTCATATTGTTCCTCGTGGATTCAACCCCTACTCTAAAGTTGGGAAAATATATTAATGATGACTGTCTTGTACTTAATTATCATATAAGTTGAGTGTTATCAGGAGTTGGAGGTTGGGCTGGGTAACGGGGGTGGTCTCTCGCCATGATCGATCTTGGGATGCCTATTATAATAAGGCCCCTGGTCGGGTCGAATCAAGTTAGTTTTAAAGCTTCAGGTCTATGTTCATTTGGGAGTCGACAATGTTGTGTCTATTAGAGTCTTTCTTAGGGGTGTATAGCGCACCTCACTCATAAGAGAGAGGCTACAGTTAAGGAATGTTTTAATTTCTTTGTATTTTATTTTCAAACTTAGAATCTAAGTCCTAGAATTTCCTCTAATCCTTATTTGTTCGCTTTTCATATTATGCCTCCTCGATTTAGAATGCATGGAAATCTCTTTTCCTATCTAGGGATGATATTGATGGAGTACGCCCTACATCTAGAGTTCACACTCGATCTTAAGGTCCTATTATTAATTATTCTAGAGTTCCTCTGATTGCTACTAGTCCTTCTCAAGGTGAGGTGACTAATGCAGAATTTTGTCAGTCGATTCATACTATTGCTCAGTTGGTTACTACTTAGGCTAAGTAGGATGCATCTGGTGTTCTATCTGCTGAGGCTACAAGGGTTGGCCAGTTCATAAAAATGAATCCTCCAACTTTTACTAGTGTAAATGTGAAGGATGATCCTTAAGGTTTCTTAGATGAAATTGAGAAGTTACTCAGAGTGATGCAGACCACTAATATGGAAGGGGTAAATTTTGCAACTTATCAGCTCAAAGATGTTTTGTCTAATAGTACAAGGAGTGGGATAAAGATAGAGGTGATGTTGAGGAGTTGTCTTTGTAAGAGGCCTTTTCTAATGCCTTCTTGGATTGATTCTTTCCTCTGGAGCTAAGAAAAGCGAAGATAGAGAAGTTTCTGAATCTCAAGCAGGGAAAAGTGTCTGTCAAGGATTACGCCTAGAAATTTCATCAGGTTTCAAGGTATGCTACAGATTTAGTGGTTGATATAAAGGTGAGGATGAGAAAGTTCACTTCTAGGCTATCTCAGGATTTGGTCCTTGAAAGCAAGACTGCTTTGCTATTTAAGGATATGGATAATTTGAGGTTGGTTATCCACATGCAGTAGGTAGAGGATAAAAAGATGAAATAGACAGAGTTTGGGGAAAGGCAGGGTAAGAGAAGTAAGTTCTTTGAGCATGGTGAAGCTCTATATTAGGGTGGTCGGGATGGTAGCAAATGGCCAAAAAAGAAGTGGGGGAGTCTAGTTCCTTCTCTACTATTAGCACTCTTTAATTGAAGTAGCCAGGTGACTGGCGTCTGCAAGGTGGTGATAATTTTTAGGCACAGGGTACCTAATCTCAGGTGAGTGGGGCACAGTCGACTTTTTCGTGTCCTCCTTACTTATTTTATGGTCGTATTCATCAAGGATTTTTTTTGAAGGAAGGGACACATATTTTAAATATAGCCATCCAGGTCATATTCTTAAAACTATTCGACTGGTAAGGGTGCTTCGGGAGCGGTCGAAGCTCTGATTGCTTCATCTTCTGCTCCTACGCCTAGTGGTGCTGCTTCTGTATCTGCTCTTATTCTTGTATCTGTACTGGCAAAAATAGGTTTATGCTCTTATATCTCAACATGAATGTAAGGCATTACCTGATGTCATGACTGGTACGTTACAAGTTTTTTCTCGTGACGTGTATTGTCTGCTTGATTCGAGGTCCACTCTTTCCTATGTGACCCCATATATGGTTGTATGTTTTGGTTTTGATCCTGAGGTTGTTTCAGATCCTTTTTCTATTTCTACCCCTGTGGGTGACTTGGTTATTACTAAAGGAGTCTATAGGGGGGTTTTGTATCTGTTAGTTGTAAGCAGACCTTGGTAGATCTGTTTAAGATGGATATGGTGGATTTTGACATTATTCTAAGGATGGATTTGTTACACTATTGTTACATATCCTTAGATTGTTGTACTCATAAGGTTGTCTTTAGGTTCCTTGGTGAACTGGTTATAGAGTGGGAGGGTGGTTCCCTAGCTCATAAGGAGAGGTTTATTTCTTATCTTAGAGATCAGAGATTAATTTCTAAAGGGTATGTTTATGACTTTGTTGAGGTTAAAGATTCTAACTCGGAGGGTCCTTCTTTTCACCAGTTTTGGTAGTAAATGAGTTTCCTAAGCTTTTTCTAGAAGACCTTCCTAAAGTTCGTCCGAATAGGAAAATCGAGTTTGGTATTGATTTGGTTTTGGACACTCGTCCAATATCTATTCCTCATTATAGAATGGTTTCGATTGAATTAAGGAAACTCAAGGAAAAACTTAAGGATCTTCTCAATAAGGGGTTTATTTGTCATAGTGTATCCTCGTGGAGTACACCAATGTTGTTTGTGTACAAGAAGGATGGTTCCCTTTGGATGTTCATCGGCTATCAGTAGTTGAATAAGGTAATAGTTAAGAACGAGTATCCTCTTCAAATGATAGATGACTTATTTGATCAGTTATAAGGTGCCAAGTTCTTTTCTAAGATATACCTTCGGTTTGCGCATCATCAGCTTAAGATTAGGGAGGAGGATATCCCTAAGACATCTTTTCATACTTGGTATGGGAACTTTGAATTCTTGGTTATGTCATTTGGCTTGATAAATGTCCTGGCGGCATTATGGATTTGATGAACAGGGTTTTTAGGCAGTTCTTGGATCTTTTTGTCATTGTGTTCATTAATGACATCTTGGTGTATTCTAAAAGTGAGGTGGATCATGTCAATCACCTCTGTGTGGTGTTGCAGACCTTGAAGGAACAATAGTTGTATGACAAGTTCTCCAAGTGTGAGTTTTAGTTAAAGGTTGTAACTTTATTGGGTCATATTATTTCTAGTGAAGGGATCATGGTGGATCCTCAAAATGTTGTGGTGGTGAAAAGGTTGCCTAGACCCACGAATCTAACCGACATTAGGAGCTTCTTTGGTTTGGTTGGGTATTATAGGTGATTTGGGGAAAGCTTTTGTTCGATAGTTGCTCTTTTGACTAAGTTAACTCAGAAGAAGGTAAAATTTTTATGGTCGAAAGCTTGTTAAGGAAGTTTTGAGAAGCTTAAGGATAAACTAACTTTGGCTCCAATTTTGACATTGCCTAAAGGTAATAAGGGGTTTGTGGTTTATTGAAATGCATCTAATGTGGGATTTGGTTGTATTTTGTACAGCAAGGGAAGTTAATTGCCTATGCTTCTAGGTAGTTGAAGGTGCATAGGAGGAATTATCCTACTCATTATTTGAAGTTGTTGGCGATGGTTTTTGCTTTGAAAATCTAGTGGCATTATTTGTTTGGAGTGCATGTAGATATTTTTTCTGATCAGAAGAGTCTACAGTAGGTATTATCTCAGAAAGATCAAAATCTTAAGCAGAGGAGATAGTTGGAGCTTCTCAAGGACTATGATATGAGTCTTCACTAATATCTAGGTAAGGATAATGTTGTTGCTGATGCTCTTAGCAGGTTATCCATAAGGATTTTAGCTCATGTGGATAAGGAGAAACAGGAATTAGTGAAGGATATTCCCCACTTGGATAATCTTGTAATTGTCTATTGGACTCTAAAGATGGGGGTGTGTTGGTACAAGAAGTGGTTAAATCATCTCTCGGTGCAAAAATTAAAGAGAAAAAACTGCTAGATCCTACTCAATAAAAATCAAGAGTGATTTAGGTTGGCAAAAGGTAATGGTATTCGAGGTCAGTGGTGATGGTACTTTACAGTACAAAGGGAGATTGTGTGTTCCTGATGTCGATGGGTTATGAAAAAGTATCTTGGCTGAGGCGTATGAGTCATGTTATTTTGTTTATCCTATTTCTATGAAGATGTATAATAATCTCTATGAGATATATTGGTGGAATGGTATGAAAAAAGATGTGGTTGATTTTGTATCTAAGTGCATGGTGTGTCAATAAGTTAAACATAAGCACATAAGGCCTGGAGGGTTATATCAAGAAATCGATTTGCTTGAGTAAAAATCAAAGGTGGTCAATATGGATTTTATTACCAATCTTCCTTGGTATCTAAACCAATTTGATTTGATTTGGTTCATCTTGGATAGGATGATGAAATCTACTTACTTTTTTCTAGTGAGAACAAACTTTTCTGCGGAGAATTATTTGAAGTTGTATATTCAGGATGTTGTGAAGTTGCATGGGGTACTTGTTTCGATTATCTCTAATCGTGGTACACAGTTTTTATCTCATTTTTTGTGGTCTTTTCAAAAAGGATTGGGCACTAAGGTAATTCTAAGTACTACTTTTCATCATCAGATGGATGGGAAAGCGAAGAGGTCATCAGACATTAAAGGATATGCTTCGGGCATGTGTGATTAATTATGGTGGAAATTGGGTTGAGTATCTACCTTTGGTAAAGTTTGCTTACAACAATAGCTATTATTTTAGTATTGGAATGGACCCTTTAGAAGCATTGTATGGTAGGAGGTGTAGATCTCTTATTAGATAATTTGAGCTTACTGAGGTAGATATGTTTGGTCTAGATTTGGTTCATCAGGCTATGGAAATGGTGAAGGTGATTAGGGATAAGCTTAAGGCTGACCAAGGTCACAAAAGTCCTATGCGATTGTAAGTCATAGGGATTTAGAGTTTGAGGTCGGGGAAAAGGTGTTCCTAAAGGTATCTCCCATGAAGGGAGTAAAGCGATTTGGTAAGAAGAGGAAGCTCAGTCCCCAGTTTGTTGGTCCTTATGCAATTTTGTGGAGGTTTGGTAATGTTTCTTATGAATTAGAGTTGCCTTCTAGTTTGAACTCCATTCATCCGATATTTCAAGTCTCCATGTTTAGAAAGTGTCTTGGTGATCCTTCTTTAGTGGTTCCCTTGGAAGGTTTGGGTATCTCGAATTCTCTGTCTTATGAAGAGGTTCCAATTGAGGTACTCGATCAGTAGGTTCATTGGTTGTGGACCAAGGATGTAGCCTCGATTGAGGTTCTATGGTAGAGCCACAAGGTAGAAGAGGCTGCATAGGAAGTGGAGGAGGACATGAAGTCCAAGTATCTACATCTGTTTTCTGCTTCTGGGATTCATGCAAAAGGTATGTGTTCTTGAACATATCTTTATTTTTTGAGTTTGTTAAAGGAAAGATTAATATCTTTGCATCAGTGTTTCCTAACTTGGTTAAAGGTTGGATTGATATTTGAAAATGCAAATGAATCGTGCTTGTGGTTACCCTACCTTTTTCGTCATTCAGGGATGAATGTTCCTAGTGGGGGAGACTGAAACACCCTAGGTTCCTGGCCCTTAGAAAATTTCTTGGATTTTTGGTCTCTGACAGGATACGACTAAGGGAAATGACTCGTACACTAGGATACAAGTGGTATGGGTTAGTCATATGTTGACCAGTGTTGGTTATATTATTTTATTTGGTTTTTGAAATTGATACAACTTGGGTGGTACGAGTCATATAGGTGGTGATACAGGTTGTTTGGTTACTTCAGTTAGTCTTAGGATTGGCAACTTAAGTTGGATCTGTGTATGAGTGGCTCACCATGAGTCATAATCTAGGGTATGACTCATACCATGGACTCATATGGTGGTCAGTGTTCAGTCCTCTTGGGTTTCTATTATGTCGTGGGTACGGATCAAGGGTACTAGTCGTGTACTTAGATACGACATGGTTTGGGGTGAGTCATACTTTGCACAGTGTTGGGTCCAAGGAAAATGGCCTTGGTTATGAGTGGTTGATACCACTCGTATTAGAGGGTACGACTGGCATGGATAGTCGTACCCACCTGATTGGATTTTTGGGAGTTTAATGACAGCAATCAGGATATTTCCACACTTAACCTTATAAGGACCCATGACTTATATTCTTATTGGGAGGCTACTTTCCCTATTATTCTATTTATTAACACTTAGAAACTTTTCTTAAACACTCTACAATTCTCTCTAAAGCTTTTGGGTAAAGAAAGGCGAGGGTTTCATCATAAGGATTTATTTGGGGCTTGTGCTGGTGATTTATCTCCATCATTTTCTTGGTTTAAGGAATGTTCTCTTTCCTCAATGTTAGATCTAACTAAAGGCATGGTTTAATACAATGTTTTCATGGTTTTATTATTGTATGATTTTGAATTTTTAAATATTATTTGGGGGTTTTGGTTATAAATGCTTGGTCATGGTTTTCCCATGTTTTAATTATGCTTTTATTTTCTTTAATGGTGGATTTGGATAATTGGTTTCATGGGAATGGTTATTTGGTGATTGGCTTAGGTTTTAGAAATACTATGCCCCTAATAAGTTTGATAAAATGCCTATGGGAATGTTTTCACTACATTGATGGTAACGTAACTTATGAATTGGAGTTTCCTTCTAGTTTGAACTCCATTCACCCAGTGTTTTATGTTTCGATATTGAGAAAGTGTATGGGTGATCATTTGATGGTTGTTTCTTTAGAAAAGGTAGGTATTTTGGATTCCTTATCCTACGAGGAAGTTTTGGTTGAGATTTTTGATCGGCAAGTCCAACAGTTGTGGAAAAAGGACATGGATTTGGTAAAGGTTCTTCGGAGGGACCAAAAGTTTGAGAAAGCTACTTAGGAGGCTGAGGAGGACATGAAGTCCAAGTATCCATTTTTTTTTCATTCCTGATAATCATGCTTGAGGTATGTGTATTTCAAAACAATTTATTTTTTGTATTTTTTACAAGTGTAAGTTCCTAGGTATCTTTGTTTTATGTCTTAAAAGTAAGAGTGGTTATGTTTGTAGTCTAATCATGCTAATAAATTCCTTGTCCTATCATTCGAGGATGAATGATCCTAAAAAGGGGAGAATGTAACACCCTGGGTTTTTGGTCTTTGAAAATTTTCTAAAACTTTATCCTCACTGTTTTGACTGTGCTCACCCTATGAGTCGTAGGGTGTCTTGATAGGTCAGATGACCCTAGTTGTAAGGTTTTTGGTGAATGGTGCTTGATTCACTATCCTGTGTACGACTTAGAGACACAAGTTGTAGGAAGTCTTGACGGGTCCTAGGGACCCAATCGCAACCAAATCACTAAGAATGTGGCAAAATTCTGCTCTGAATACGAGTGTCTCACTAAGAGTCGTAAGGACTCATTATGAGTCATTGGGTGTAAATCATTGGACGTTCAATGTTTACCCAATTGGGTTCTGTGTTGACTACGACTAGACCCTATGATTCGTAGGGTCCTATTATGAGTCGTATTATATGAGTCATAGGGTTAATAGATTATGATTGACTTTGAGACTATCTTGGTAACAACTAAATGGTGATAAGTCATAATGAATCTATACGAGTCGTATAGTGACCCATAGTCACTAACGATTAAATTTTAGATTTTAATTTAAGGGCATTTTTTATACTTCCTCTCTCACCCAATTAAATCCCCAAGTTCATAAAGCAGTAAGGGGGTTATTTCTCTTTCATATCATACTCAAACACTTCCAAAGCTCTATTAAATCCTCTCAAGAATCCATAATTAGGGTTTCCTAGCAGTAGGTCATCCAAGGTCTTAAGGGTTGGATTCTTTTTGTGAAACTTGGTATTTCAGGCATATTACTCTCCCCTCATTCTTAATTTATTACAAGCATATGTTTTAAAGTATTGTTAATGAGATATTTATGTTGGTTTTGAAGCAAGGGTTGAGGGTTTTGAATGCTTATTGATTGAGAAATGTTTTCCCATGGTTTACATATGATTGCTCATGATTTAATTATGGTTTTGAACTTATGGGTGCATGGGAATTATGAATGAACTAGGGAATTGTTATTTTCCCCAAATTTGTGAGTTTTGAAGTGGTTATGCCCTCAAGTCCATATAGTGAAACTGGTTTTCAATATGCAAAGTATGGATATTGAACTACTCTTGAAGCCTTGCATAATGTGAAAAGCTAATGAGGAATAAAGGTTTTGAATTGAACCTTGAGGGTTTTGTGTTTTCATAAGCTATTGTATAATTGAATGAAGAGCGTTGTGGATCCCCCCAAGTGATGAGATTGTTTTGGCATGTTGTTGTTACTTTTCAAGTGTTGTTGGCATGACGATACATATAATGTATGCCTTAATGTGAAATATGGTTCAATAAATGGGAATGTGGGACAAATATTTTACTTGGGCTTAAAAGAGGGTTGTGTAGCTGAGTCATGAAAGTGTAGGTCTCGAGGGACCAAAACTGGAAACCACAAATGCCAGCACAGAGGTCTATATGACCGGGAGGTTTGAGTCCCTTTATTATTATTATTTGATTGGGAGGTTCGAGTCTCCTATATTATATTAAAGGATTAGGTGCTCATGTCACTTTGATAAGCCGGGAAGTTTGAGTCCTCATATAGTGCATATGTATATCCTTTAGTTTGTACGCCACACACATTGATGCCCTACCAACTAGGGGAAGCTGGGCCAATATAGCTCATGGGTGCCTTTTTATGTTATGATGTTTGAGCTACACAATTCAGGCTAAAGTTTAAAGTGCATGTTAAACCTTGTTCCCTACCCCGACGTGTGATATATATATATATGCATTTGATTGTGTGTATTGGATTTCAATGATTTGGAACTTTTAATCATGTCATTATGTTATCCTTTTTCCTGAGTTTCATGCTAGTGTTCACCCCACTAACCATCTCTGAATATGGGATCCCCACGTGATGTAGACAACGAAGCTATTTCTACTCTTCCTGTGCAGAGTTAGGTCGGTAGGCTCGGTTCGTTGGTTCATTGTGGTGAAGTGGTGAGCTTCCATTCTGCGAAAGTCTTAGGAATTTCACCAGCTTCCATTCTTAGATTTGAGTTGATAGTTACTTTTATTATCATTAACATTATCATTGTCATTGTCATTGTTATCTGCCAGAGTCGGGGGAGTTTTTTGTTCTTTTGTTATAAGGCTTTGTTTGATCATTAAGGACTTAGGTTATGTTAGTCTGATGTTTTTGGCTGGTTGAGGGTTATCGGTCATAGACTTATCATTTATTCTTTAGACTTATCTTGTACCATCTTGTAATATGTTTGGAATTTATCCGACAGGGGTGATATTGTGTTGCCTAGTTAGGTATAAGGGGGTGATCTTCGGTCCTCGATGGACTTCAGATACTCGTCATGGTCATGCCATGGTTCGGGTCGTGACATGCTCTTAACCTCATTATCCCACCCTAAAAAGGTTCCCTGCCACCCCCTCACTAACCTTTGTTTGTAAATCCCCAGACACCACTCAATCCCTCTTCCACGACTCTATCACCCCAAACAAATAAGGTGGCCTTACATCAAGGATAGACATAACTCCTAGAGGAAAACTAGAGCAAGAGAAAAGCCCTAGACCTATATCAATAACATAACAAGTCACCTATCATACCTAGGCCTCACTTGGGCATATGATCTTCCCACCCGGCTTTCTAGTTATCAAAATAGATTCACCCCATAACATATATGTTCCCCTCCTATACCTCTGGCATAGAACGCTTTAATTTTTCCCAACTTTGTATGGATTTCCACCATCCAAGGTGACCTAACAAGTCAGTGCTAATAAGAAATAAGAATTAAATCATAAGTGGTTCTCACTTAACTAAACAATAATCACCTAGGTTATCCCATACCCGAGCCAACATATACTCAGCATACAAGCAACAAACAATAGTTAGGATTAGAATCATAAGTCAGTCGAATATTACCAAGTCACGTTCAATCCATCCAAGTTAATACATGTAAAAAATTATACAGTTAAATAACAACCAACTCAACAACACTGAGTCCAACCATATCCAATAGATGAAAGGTCCCTGAATCATAGAAACTTCCAAATATGTACATAAATATCAAGCATATGAGTCCCCAGTTCACTCATGGAACCATCAAAGTCACCTGACCCTTATTCATACATGTATGGGTGATGCATCCACCCTCTAAACATGACCTGCAAAGGATAATTATTGTCCATGTACGAATTTCCAGATGTGAGTGTTTGTCATTCTTGTTTCACCAAAAAACCATGAGAACATTCTAGTTACCGAACATTACACATTTAATAATGATATAAGTCAAGTCATACAATTATCATAAAACCATTTACAGTGATCAGCCAAAAAACAACACTAATAAATCACACTACAATGTAGTTAACAAACACATATAGCATAATTTAGACTAAAAGACAACACTATCACCAACACTATCAGTGGGGCCTTAACCATGATACATCCATAACGCCAAGTTTTGAACACCTTAACTAGGATTACCACCCTAGGTTGTTTGAAAACTCCCCCCACCCCTTACTTGATACCATCTTTTTCCTTGAGGTTTAACTAATACTCAATAATTTTTCCTTTACACTACAAGACATATGAGTCTATGACGAGGAAATACCAACTTATAATATACATAGCACATAATATGAATAAATATATAAACAGCCAATAATTATACGTTGACCAAACTTCTAACTAGATTTATCCATCCAAACTCCATAAACGAAGGCCTAGACATGAAGCCTCCCATCCATCTATGTTAAATTTGTTCTTTCTAAGTCAGGTCTATGTTACTTCATTAACCTTAAGCTTACCTGGATGTCAAGTAGTTGTAGGAAGAATGGACCACTGCAATTTCCAGTTAGATGTTAAGATTATAGATGTGTTATTCAGACAAAACAATTGATTTAGACACATTCTCACCTTTTTCCCATCTTTTACGTAGTTTTAAGTGATTAGAGGCAGCCCTTAGGGTTTGGAGGGATCCTAGGTCATTTATATCACCCAAAGTGGAGAATTGAAATGAATCCCACTTAAAAAGGATTCTAGATATTATTGCTCCGCTATAGCGGTAGGCTTCCTATTATAGTGATACTGCTATAGCAGAATAAATCCTTTTATAGCAGTCTAACATCATCCTAGTCAAATTATTTAAGTCCTCAAATCTTAAGTACTTATGGTCCCACTTAAGCTTTAAATGACATCCTATAAACTTTTGGGCTTCGCACTAATATAGAGGTGTTTCCAAGTAGCGGTGGATTTGGTCATTATAATAGATACCAATTTATCCATTGTTCATCACCAAATAATAAAAGAAAGAATAGTGTAAGCCTAGATTTGCACTTAACACTTGCCTCGTGAGGTCATATGCTGATCAAATAGGACATCAATCCTAGGAAGAGGATACATAGTCTTCACCATCACCTTATTTATCTGGCGATAATCTAAACACATTCAAAGGGACCCATCTTTCTTATAAGCAAAAACATAGTATCACCTCGCAGGGAAACACTAGGATGAAAAAAACCCTTATCAAAAAGATATTTCAACTGCTCCTTAAGTTCATTTACCTCAACTGGATCCATTGAAATGATAACCGTAACAAATTTATAGGAAAATAATAGCTTAATACCTAGTTACTTAATGATAATACCAAAACCCTATCCCCGATCTAATGAGAAAAGGATATTTTGTGCTCTTACAGGCATGATACAAACCAAAAATTTGTCCTCTAAAATATTGAGATACCCTAAACTCATCACACCATGAACATAGGTTGGGGTGTTTAAGAAGCATTATGAAATCTGAAGTAGACCATGCTATAGCAATATTAGTCCTACTATAGCAAACCATACAACTATATTGGCTCGAAAGAGAATATAGAGGGATAAATGATTTCATTTATATTTTACCTTCTCTACTTACTAAAATTTACTCCCCTTCTCCCAGTCACTTTGTCATCATCATTGAAAGGTAACATTCAACTCTCTTACTTCCTATTATTTTGTTACTCA